>NC_092279.1:23211684-23226684 GCF_036320965.1 Panulirus ornatus
TAGCTGAGGAAGGTGGTGGTGGCTGATAATTGTGGTAGCTGAGGAGGGTATTTGCTGAGGATGGTGTAACTTAGGAGGGTGTAGCTGAGGAAGGCGTTAGATGAGGAAGGTGTAGCTGAGGACGGTGAAGCTGAGGAAGGTGTTAACTGAGGAAGCTGTAGCTGAGGAAGGGAAAACTGAGGAAGGTGAAACTGAGGAAGGCAATAGCTAAGGAAGGTGTTAGCTGAGGAAGGTGATAGCTGAGGAAGGTGTTAGCTAAGTGAGGTGATAGCTGAGGAAGGTGTTAGCTGAGGAAGGTTCTAGCTGAGGAGGGTTATAGGTGAATAAGGTTTTTAACTGAGGAAGATGAAGTTGAAGAAGGTGTTAGCTAAGGAAGGTGTTAGCTGAGGAAGGTGTTAGCTGAGGAAGGTGTTAGCTGAGGAAGGTATAGCTGAGGAAGGTGTTAGCTGAAAGGAAAGTGTAGCTAGCGTGGGAGGTAGGTGGATGGGTGTGTGGGTGGGTGGGTGGTTGGGTGGGTGGTTGGGTGTGTGGGTGGGTGGGTCAGGGAGGAGTGAGCGTGTCATAAGGTGACCAGTCACAGGCCCCAGCTCCCCTACAGGTGTAGTCACTCTCTGGCTGAGAGAACAATACGAACGGGAGCCACACTGGAGCCTGGCGCTGCCACCTGCCTCATTACGGAGGCTGACTTGTGGGGGCGCTAGCTTGTGGTGGTAGTGGCTTGTGGTAGTAGTGGCTTGTGGTGACGCTGGCTTGTGGTGGTAGTGGCTTGTGGTGATAGTGGCTTGTGGTGGTAGTGGCTTGTGGTGGTAGTGGCTTGTGGTGACGCTGGCTTGTGGTGGTAGTGGCTTGTGGTGATAGTGGCTTGTGGTGGTAGTGGCTTGTGGTGGTTGTGACTTGTGATGATAGTGGCTTGTGGTGGTAGTGGCTTGTGGTGGTGCTGGCTTGTGGTGGTAGTGACTTGTGATGATAGTGGCTTGTGGTGGTAGTGGCTTGTGGTGGTAGTGGCTTGGGGTGGTAGTGGCTTGTGGTGGTAGTGGCTTGTGGTGGTAGTGGCTTGTGGTGGTAGTGACTTGTGATGATAGTGGCTTGTGGTGGTAGTGGCTTGTGGTGGTGCTGGCTTGTGGTGGTGCTGGCTTATGGTGGTAGTGGCTTGTGGTGATAGTGGCTTGTGGTGGTAGTGGCTTGTGGTGACGCTGGCTTGTGGTGGTGCTGGCTTGTGGTGGTGCTGGCTTGTGGTGGTGCTGGCTTGTGGTGATAGTGGCTTGTGGTGGTAGTGGCTTGTGGTGGTAGTGGCTTGTGGTGGTAGTGGCTTATGGTGGTAGTGGCTTGTGGTGGCGCTGGCTTGTGGTGGTGCTGGCTTGTGGTGACGCTGGCTTGTGGTGGTGCTGGCTTGTGGTGGTGCTGGCTTGTGGTGGTAGTGGCTTGTGGTGGCGCTGGCTTGTGGTGGTGCTGGCTTGTGGTGGTGTTGGCTTGTGGTGGTAGTGGCTTGTGGTGGCGCTGGCTTGTGGTGGTGCTGGCTTGTGGTGGTGCTGGCTTGTGATGATAATAGCTTGTGGTGGCGCTGGCTGGTGATGATAGTGGCTTGTGGTGGTAGTGGCTTGTGGTGGTAGTGGCTTGTGGTGACGCTGGCTTGTGGTGGTAGTGGCTTATGATGATAATGGCTTGTGGTGGCGCTGGCTGGTGATGATAGTGGCTTGTGATGATAGTGGCTTGTGGTGGCACTGGCTTGTGGTGGCGCTGGCTTGTGGTGGTGCTGGCTTGTGGTGGTTCTGGCTTGTGGTGGTAGTGGCTTGTGGTGACGTTATGTGGTGGTAGTGTCTTGTGGTGACGCTATGTGGTGGTAGTGGCGCTGTTGGCTTGTAGTGGGGGATCGGCTTGTGGTAGTGGTTTGTGTGGTAGGTGATGATGGCTAAGGGGGGGGCGGGCTTGCTTGCTTGTGATGACGGCGTGTGGTTATGGCTTCTATACGTAGTGCCCATATGTCGTGGTGGAGAGAGAGAGAGAGAGAGAGAGAGAGAGAGAGAGAGAGAGAGAGAGAGAGAGAGAGAGAGAGAGAGAGAGAGAGAGAGAGAGAGAGAGAGAGAGGAATGTTATCTGTAGCCCCCTTCGCTGTTGATTGGCTGGGCGTAGCCACTACCCTCAGTAAGGGCTCGGACGAACATAAATTTGCCAGTTTATATACAAAGGCCTGTCAGGGGAAGGCTTACCAATCTTTTCGGAGGTTTCTATTTGGCGGGGGTGAGGAGGTGTTGGGGTGTGGGGGTGTGTGGGGAGGTGGGTTTGGGGAGGGGTGTGTGTGTGTGTTGGGGGTGGTTGGTGTGGTGTGGTGTGGTGTGGTGTGGGAGAGGGGGTTAGTAATGGGCGGTCGGCAGTAGTATCTTTCACAGGTACTTTAGACTGATTGAAAACCACTTTTGGGTGGTTGGGTACCGGTAACCACCTCCTCCACCAACTCCACCACCACCTCCTCCACCTCCTCCTCTCCCCTCCCTCCATAAACTGGTCTTGGGACTAATTTGTACAAAGTTTAGCGCCAGGGCAGAGAGAGACACTATGGTATGATCAGTACATATCTATAGAAGAGAGTACGAAAAAAAAAAAAAAATGAGAAATACATATATAAAGATTTATCTATCTATCTATCTATATCTATCCATCTATCTATCTCTCTATCTACAATGAGGCTAAGGATTCTACTCTGGTTCGAAGAAGAGAAATTGCGGAAAGGGAGAAGAAAAAAAAAATGGGAAGCTTGTTTAGGTTGTGATGTGGGGGTAGTAAGGGGGAGGGATGGCGTCCACCTCCTTGTTCCACGGGTAAGTTATGTGTGAGCAATACAGCACCAATACGGTCCACCGCTGACGCCTTCCATTCGTCTTGGCCGGCCAGAGAACGAAGATTTTTTTGGGGGGGGCCCGGGAGGAGGTGGCCGAGGTGTGGCTTTTGGCTTGAATGGAAGGAGTGTGTTGGTCGAGAAAGTGATGTGTATTATTTTCTATTCTCTTTCTTTTTCTTCTTCTTCTTCTTCTTCTTCTTCTTCTTCTTCTTCTTCTTCTTCTTCTTCTTCTTCCTCTTCTTCTTCTTCTTTTTTCTTCTTCTTCTTCTTCTTCTTCTTCTTCTTCTTCTTCTTCTTCTTCTGCTTCTTCTTCTCCTTCTTCTTCTTCTCCTTCTTCTTCTTCCTCTTCTTTTTCTTCTTCTTCTTCTTTTTCTTCTTCTTCTTCTTCTTCTTCTTCTTCTTCTTCTTCTTCTTCTCCGCCGCCGAGAGAGGAAGAGACAGTTGGCCAAGAGAAGGACTCTTGGCCGAGGGACGAGCTGAGGGGATGATCCTCTTCGCCAGCAGGAGATGAGAGGACAATTCATGGCCGAGAACTCATTCCTGACCCGTGGATACTGTGTACAAGTCTGTAATCGTCGCTCATTACGAAGTGGTTTACAAGCCACGGGATAGCAAGGTTTCCCCGCTGTGGTTATGGAGGGCCGGCATTGCTCTCACTAACTTGCTAAGTATACGCTATTGCTGTGTCCGTTGTGCTACTGTTTCTGTGGCTGTTGCTACGTCTATTATAGCTGGCTAATCCGTTTCTTCCAAGGCCCGTGCTGTGTTTCCTTCTGTTGGACTTACTCGCCGTTCTGTTGTTTCTGTTTCTGGTGTATACCACTGCATTTGTCTCTTACTGTTGCTCCGCAACATAGAGAGCTGTCGTTGCTGCTGCACCTGTAAGTACAGAGTTACAACCCTATATACCCATATACATCAGCACAATTATTAATTAATCTTCACTGATGGGGCAATTAAGTGCAGCGCAGTTAATCCAAAGTTTGTCGATGATGATCGCAGATAATTACTGTGGTGAGGGGCTTTACCATTAACTGGAGGTGGGGATTAATTAACAGGAACCCCCGCCGTTGGATCTCTGTTGTTGCCTCTGCCGTTTTGCTCCGCTGAAATTCACTCCAGTCGTTTAGGATATTCGTCTTTGAGCGAGCGAGGTTGAACAATTTTTTTTTTTTTACGATAACTGATCCTTGCATGAGTTTACTGTGAATAAATGTCTCTCTCATCCATCACTGTCTTTCTATACGTCTTGGGGAGCATCTAGTATAAATTCTATATGTCTTCGGAGCATCTATACATTCTATATGTCTTCAGAGAATGTAGGGTGGTTCGAGAAATTGTACCTCACGCTTCGAAACCCCAGGCGAAGCCTCGCTCCACAAGCTCCGAATCTTCATCTGCGGAGGTTCGAGAGAATATAACTCTCTCGCTTCGGAACCTTGACGAAGCACGTCTCCACACGCTTCGGAGCACCCGTGGCGATAGCATATACCCTGTGGTATGGAAGGTCGGGAGGCAGACCAATATAAAACTGGAGGCTCCAGCCCGGGTGTAAAGTAACGCCCCGGTCTTGTTAGCTGGGTTAAAATACGAGCCATCCATCGTCGAAGCAATCTCGATATTTTCCTCCACTTTTGTCAAACACGTCAGGACAGTGGTGGATGTATTGGCGGGTCGGTAATTGGCTGGGAAACGCCAGGTAGAGAGAGAGAGAGAGAGAGAGAGAGAGAGAGAGAGAGAGAGAGAGAGAGAGACTGACTGGCGGAGGAGATCAGGTACACAACAGGTGAGTTGGTTGGCCACGTCTTACCGCCTCGGCTACAACAACTCCTCCTCCTTCTTGGTTAGGTTAGGTACAGAGAGGTTACAGTGGGTCAGCTACAAAGAGGACTCAGGGTAGAGGGTTGTTTATGGCTGGGTTGAGTGAAGAAGGGGGTCTCTCTCTCTCTCTCTCTCTCTCTCTCTCTCTCTCTCTCTCTCTCCATGGGGAGAGGCAAGACTGGGGTAAGTGAGGTATATATATGGTGTAAGGCACAGGAGCGGGTTTTAGGTGTGAGTGTCTCAGCTCTTGAGTACGAGGGTACGATCGTTGAGCACGACGGTATGATCGTTAAGCGTATAATCGTTGAGCACGATGGACAGTCGTTGAGCACGATTGACAATCGTTGAACACGATGGACAATCATTGAGCACGATGGACAATCGTTGAACACGATGGACAATCGTTGAACACGATGGACAGTCATTGAGCACAAGGGTATGATCGTTGAGCACGATAGACAGTCGTTGAGCACGACGGTACGACCCTTGGACGTGATGTTCTGGCCTTTGTACCGACACGTAAGGGTCAGGTCAAAGGCAAGACCATTCTACCCCAAGGCTCGCACCGTCGTGCACAAGTGTTGCACCATCGTGCACAAGGCTCACACCATCGTGCACAAAAGTCGTACCGCCGTGAACAAGGCTCACACCGTCGTGCACAAGGCTCACACCGTCGTGCACAAGGGTCGCACCATCGTGCACAAGGCTCACACCGTCGTGCACAAGGTCACACCAGTCATGCACAAGGGTCACACTCGTGCACAAGGCTCACACCGTCTTGCAAGGTCACACGTCGTGCACACTGGGTCACACCGTCATGCACAAGGCTCACACCATCGTGCACAAGGCTCACACCATCGTGCACAAGGCTCGCACCATCGTGCACAAGGCTCACACCGTCATGCACAAGGGTCACACCGTCGTGCACAAGGCGTCACACCGTCGTGCACAAGGCTCACACCATCGTGCACAAGGCTCACACCGTCGTGCACAAGGCTCGCACCTCGTGCACAAGGCTCGCACCATCGTGCACAAGGCTCACACCGTCGTGCACAAGGGTCACACCGTCGTGCACAAGGCTCACACCGTCGTGCACAAGGCTCACACCATCGTGCACAAGGCTCACACCGTCGTGCACAAAGGTCACACCATCGTGCACAAGGGTCACACCGTCGTGCACAAGGCTCACACCATCGTGCACAAGGCTCACACCATCGTGCACAAGGCTCGCACCATTGTGCACAAGGCTCGCACCGTCGTGCACAAGGGTCGTCCCGCCGTACTCAAGGGTCGTCCCGCCGTACTCAAGGGTCGTACCGCCGTACTCAGTGTCTTAAACTCCACACAACAAACAGAAAACCTCTCCCCTCACAATCTCGACCATCAGACCAGAGTTTATCATGACGTTACAGCAAACCCACCAC
Source organism: Panulirus ornatus (assembly GCF_036320965.1). Classification (NCBI taxonomy): domain Eukaryota; kingdom Metazoa; phylum Arthropoda; class Malacostraca; order Decapoda; family Palinuridae; genus Panulirus; species Panulirus ornatus. The sequence goes on from NC_092279.1 coordinate 23,217,766, forward strand.
CCACTTCCCAGCACCTGCATTTTCAGACCACGACCCTGAACCACTAAACGAGACAATGTTAACCACCATACGATAGTTACAGACAACCCTCCCCCCCCACTCTGTAACGGAGCTTATAGAAGAAGTTAGAGCCACACTCACTGACTACATCACTAGGTTACTGTAAGTTCAAAAAGGCCAAGAAACACTTCAGTCAGTGTGCAGTGCAGTTCGCCCACTGCTACATCAGGTAGGTGGAGTGGGGTGTAGAGAGAGAGAGAGAGAGAGAGAGAGAGAGAGAGAGAGAGAGAGAGAGAGAGAGAGAGAGAGAGAGAGAGAGAGAGGTGAGGAGGAGGAGGAGGAGGGAGGGAGTCTGTTTCGAACACGGTGAGGAGGGAGGGAGGGAGTCTGTTTCGAACACGGTGAGGAGGGAGGGAGGGAGGGAGTCTGTCTCGAACACGGTGAGGAAGGAGGGAGGGAGTCTTTCGAACACGGTGAGGAGGGAGGGAGGGAGTCTGTTTCGAACACGGTGTAGTGGATGATTCGGTTTCGAGCTTCGGGCTGACGGGTGAGGCAGGTGGGTGATGGATGGATGGCGTTGGATTGGTCACGTTGGATGAAGGCCAGTGTTGACGTTTGACTGGATGTTTTTGTATGTCTTATGAGTGTGTGTGTGTGGTGTGTGTGTGCGTGGGTGTTACCGGACTCCACCCGTACGTGTGGTTGCAATGAAAATGGAAAGTCACCTGCGTCTAATTGGAGCACGGCGTCTATTAGCGCGTAACGATCACCGCTGGGGAAATACAGGGGCGTGAAGAACTTGTCATGTGAGTTATGTGTTGTCAAAGTGTTATGAGTGAGACGGGGGGGGACTGTATGGTTGTGGAAGACGCCTACATCACCTGGGCCAAAGGAGTGACACTTGACAGCCACTGAAGGAATGGCTCATTGCGCAGCAGCAGCAGGCACTCACAGGGTTCAAGCGGACAGTGTGTTGAGAGAGAGAGAGAGAGAGAGAGAGAGAGAGAGAGAGAGAGAGAGAGAGAGAGAGAGAGAGAGAGAGAGAGAGAGAGAGAGAGAGAGAGAATATGTGTATCGTTTTCAAGAATGTATTTGTACTGTAGTACGGTGGAAGGGGAAAAATCTTCACTCGTGGGCCACCCATCTCTTGAACTTCCTCCATCGAACTTTTTTTCAACTTCTGAACTTCGTCCATAGCCACAAATAACTCAAGTTCATTCCGTTCATCCCCTGGTCTTACGTAGAGCAGAAAAAGCACTTCTTTACTCGTCTTTAGGCATACGTCTCATGTTTACGTAAATGCTATGGTCACTGTTAGCTCTATCTTTGTACCTTTTGAGAACGGCTTAACTGCCCACGTTGTCAAACTGGTTTAAAGACTTGGAGAGTAATCAAGTCACCCCTTACTCTTCTCTCATCCGTAGTGGATAGTTCCATGAACTCCATCACCACCTTGTATCTCAGTTTCATAATTCTGGTACCGCCTTTGTTGTCCTCCTTTGGACCTTCTCTAGCAGTTCTTTGTGCTTCTTTTGGCCTCATATAGGATGTGAAAAGCCTGCTAGAGATACCCTTATCTATATACATAATGCAGTTCTAGTGTCTACCAACAGACAGTTTGTCTCGTTTACCATTCACGTAAGATGAGACTCTAACGAGACACTGTTGACTCCCAGGTCCCTCTCATACACAGTTTCCTACAACTTAATTCCTCTAGATCATGTTCATATTGAAGACTTCCTTCACTGTATCCCGTTCTCTTTGCATTTACTTAGGCTAGGTTTCATCAACCATATATCAGACCAATTTTGGAGTTTGTCTGGGTCCCATTGTAAGTTGTTGCAGTTCCCCCTTCCCTTCCCCTCCCTCTTTACGTTTTCCATCATGACCTTAACACCATCAACAAATATATGTATTCAGGTGGAAGTGTATGTGTGTGTGTGTGTGTGTGTGTGTGTGTGTGTGTGTGTGTGTGTGTGTATGTTTTAATCTGTCTAATCATCCATTTGTTTATCTATAACCAATTACCTGTTTGTCTATGTTTCTATGTATGTATGTCTCTGTCTGCCTCCTTGTCTGTCTAACTATCAATCAAGCAATCAATCAGTCAAACAGATTTTAATCAGTCACTCAGTATATCTATCTATCTATCTATCTATCTGTCCATTCACCATAATCACCACATCTAAAAACACACACTGCTTCACATCCCCCCCCCCCCCCCCCACACACACACACACACCAGCACACACACCAGCACACACACACACCAGCACACACACACACACACACACACACCAGCACACACACACACACACACACACACACACCAGCACACACACACACACACACACACACACACACACACACACACAACACACAAACACACTAGCACATACACGCACAAGCACACATGCACACCAACACACACAGACACACACCAGCACACACGCACACCAGCACACATACTCACCAACACACACACACACACCAGCACACACACGCACACACACACACACACACACACTAGCACACACACACACACACACACACACACCAGCACACACACACACACACCAGCACACACACACACACACACACAGCACACACAGCACACACACACACACACACACCAGCACACAGACCGAGCCTTGTCGTGGCCGGGCCCGCTGCACAGTAGCGCTATAAGGCCCATAAAACGACAATGAATGTACCAACGTAAGATATTTATGTACAGAGTCCCGGAGTTGTTTAAACTCCACTGAAACTCGCCCACTGACTTAGCCCAGCCCTTCTCCTCTTTTGTCTTACAACCTCCCGACATTTCATCACTTCAGACCTCACCCAAGCCCCCTCTAAGGGCTATAGAATATCCCACATACACATACACATTTCAAGGACTACGGAAGCGAGAAGCAACGGCTGGATTTAATATGCCTGGACGTCCAAACATGAACAATTAGAAAATTTGTGGTCGTGGTGCGCAACCCTGGCCAGAGCTGAAAGGGGTTGGAAACTTAGGTTACGCGAACGCTTTTGGGCCTCCGGACGACCGGGACGAGAGAATTCAAATGAGATCATTAAAATTATGGGGCTGGGCAGTGATGGCAGTGAAATTAAATTCCTGCGGTGGAGGTTACATGCAGTGCCCAGCCACCAAACGCCCGACCTGGCCTCTCTCCTGCTTGTTAACTCCACCAACAGGAATTCCAGGCGAGATGCGAGTTTATCCAAGAGGCGAGATTAAAACTGGTCTGGACGAAGAGAGTAAAGTACGAGTGGATTCTCATAGGTAAAATACTCCAATGGAGGGAGAGAGAGTAGACGAGAACGAGTGGATTCTCTTAACGTAAAATACTCCAATGGAGGGAGAGAGAGAGAGTAGACGAGAGAAAAGCCATCTTGTTATAAAAGACGAGAATAATATCATTTGTCGTTGTCTTGATATCTATTGTCAATAACCAAGGGCGATTTAGCCCTTTTTTTTTGATAAGAAATTCCTTGACGCATTACGAACTGTGTGATTTGGATGTTCCGTCTACAAGAGCCGGACGTCATCCACGCTACATTGTGACGCATAGATGTACGTCACTCACCTACGTCACCATCGGGTACAACACAGATGTCTCCTGTTGTTGTTGTATACCTGTATCAACGCTCACTGCAACGCAGCTGTATTAACGCCTACTACAATTCAGCTGTATTAACGCCTACTAAAATACAGCTGTAGGCCCTGGCTTCTAGTAGCATTACAACTCTCTGGCAGTAAGTAGCTTTATCAGAGAGAGAGAGAGAGAGAGAGAGAGAGAGAGAGAGAGAGAGAGAGAGAGAGAGAGAGAGAGAGAGAGAGAGATGAAACTGTACATCAAAAATATCATAGGCCAACAATATCTCAAAAATGACATTGTGCCTTAAGACTACAATAGCCATACACCTACAATACAGTAGCTATAATACATTCTCTCACCTGCTACATGAGCCCAACAGTTATAGCAATACAACTGTCGTAACAAAGAGTGTCTAAGACACTACAAAACTACAATAGCCGCTACGATAGCTATAGACCCTACAGTGATCCAACTATTGCAATAGCTACGATACCCCCACCACTATCAATAACACTTTACCTACAATATTCCAACAATTACATTAGTTTGATAGCTACAATACTGTAATCTACAATACTCCAGCATCTACAGTGTCCTGGATCCTACAATATCTACAGATCGTGCGAAAAATTTGCAGAAAACGCAGCCGTGTTTGCTAATACATTTTCATGGTATATTCAACGCTTGAAAAGATCAAAAATTCAAAACAAAAGCTCCATCTTTTTTCACTATTGCGATGAAAATATTTGTAAGACATCTTTTTTTTTTTTGTTTTTCAGGAAAGCGACGAGAAATAGGAGAGGAGATTAAATACATCATCAGAATTTTCATATGTATATATGAATGAAAGTCACCATACCAAATACACCGGTTTTAACTGGGTATATTCTGAGTATACTGAACAGACTTAGACCTCTGTGGTGAAGCGGTTAGCGTTGCTTACCGTAATGCTTACACGGGCAGCCACTAGGGGTCCGATCAGTATGGGTTCGAATTCTGGCCGCGGTAGTCGGTCCGCAGTTCAACCAGCTGTTCATCCTTCCCTCGAGGATGGTCGATAAACCTGGTATCTGGCTTAGGCTAGGATGACATATATATATATATATATATATATATATATATATATATATATATATATATATATATATATATATATATATATACATATATATATATATATATATATATATATATATATATATATATATATATATATATATATATATATATATATATATATGTATATATCGATCGTTGCCGTGCCGTCTCAGATAATATAAAAGAGAAGTATATATATATACTGTGGGAGGAAGTCATATAGTAATATAAGTAATGACTTTCACGGACTTGTGAGTCTGGTCTTGGGGCAGAATTCATTTTCGGCGATAGTTTGATTGGCTCCTGTGATCACTGTGGTAGTTAGGTCGAGTCTTGTGATTGATATGGTAGTTTGGTCGGGCCCTGGGATCATGGTGGTGGTTGACCGGGCCCTAGGATTACTGTGGTAGTTTGGTTGGGTCCTGCGACTACTGTGGTAGTTTGGTTGGGCCCTAGGATTACTGAGGTAGTTTGGTTGGGCCCTAGGACTACTGTGGTAGCTTGGTTGGGCCCTGGGATTACTGTGGTAGTGTGGTTGGGCCCTGGGATTACTGTGGTAGTGTGGTTGGGCCCTGGGATTACTGTGGTAGTTTGGTTGGGCCCTGAGATCCCTGTGGTGGATTCGTCGGATTCCAGAATCATCTTTGTCATCAGATGGGATCCTAAGATCACTGTTATCGTCTCACTTGGGTCCTTACGATCACTAGGATCACTAGTCAGCTCGGGTCACACTCTAGGATCGCTGGCGGTGAAGGACTCGTGGTCTAGATCGACATCCCATCGATGGAAGAGCACCTCCGGTCCGGGGTCTTTGCGGTCACCGAACTTTAAGGAACCAAGTCTTTGGCGACGGTGTGAAGACCCTTGAATCCATCTTCCTCCTGGGGACTGACCTTTGAATGCGCAGGCATCCTTCAGGAGGGCGAAGACCTGCCCCATTGGAAGCGTTGAGGAGGAGGTCGGTCGGTCGGGAAGGAAGCCCTCAAGAGGTAAGGTGGTTCTCCGGAGGGCGTCGAAGTCGTCCATTTGTCATGTGTCGAAGTGGCGCGTGCCGGAGAGACTAAACGACCCCATCGGATCGGCCGTGTGTGCTTAAAGATTTTGTGAGAGGAGTGTGAGAGGTGAGTGAGGCGTGTGAGAGGTGAGTCAGGTGTGTGTGTGTGTGTGTGTGTGTGTGTGTGTGTGTGTGTCAAGGGGGCCTGGAGGTCGAGCTCTGGCCAAATAGGGCCAGGAACTCACGCTGGGCCGGGTCCGCCGACCTACCCTCCACCAGGATGGTGAAGCCCGTGACTTATGGGGCGTGTGGAGGGTAGCAGGGGGCATGTGGAGGGTAGCAGGGGATGTGTGGAGGGTAGCAGGGGGCGTGTGGAGGGTAGCGGGAGGCATGTGGAGGGCAGCATGTTGTTGTGGAGGGTAGTATGGAGTGTGTGGAGGTTAGCAAGGGGTATGTGGAGAGTAGCAGGAATGTGTGGAGGGTCGCAGGGTGTGTGTGTGGAGGAGCAGGGGATGCGTGGAGGGTGGCAGAGGGTGTGTGGAGGGTAGCAAGAGGTGTGTGGAGGGTAGCGTGAAATGTCTGGAGGGTCGGAAGGGGTGTGTGGAGGGTAGCAGGGGGGGCACGTGAGGAGGGGAATCATGAGGAGTGGGTGGGGGAGGGAGTAACGGGAGGCGCGGGAGGATGTGGGTGAAGATCATGAAGATGGGTGTTCTTACTTACCTCTCCCGGGCCACCCATCACACCTTCCTCCTACTAGTTTTTCTCTGATTCTCCTTCCTCTCTGATCCTCCCATTTTCCTCCTCCTCCTCCTCTCTCTATACACGTCCCCCTTACCCTAAGATTGACGTATACACAGTCTACATCACAGTGTTTACCAATATGCTACGCTCAACTGCTCTTCGTAAAGTCAAGCTTGCCTTCATGAAAAGAAAACGGGATACTAGACACCTCCTGCAACTTATGGATATCTCTCTGGGTCTTCACCAATAATGATCTCCAGTAACTTCAACAGCTCAACCTTTCTCTTCTCTAACCTGATGAACCTATGATGAACTCTCTAGATAACACACTGTTCTTTCCGGTGCCTTATGTTATCTAATTATGGTCTGTTCTGCATCTATTCCTCCCACCCTCTCTCCTCACCCCCAGCCTCCTCCCGCTGATTCCATGACGTCTTCTACATCTGTTCTCGTAGAAGGTCTCCCGAGCACTCCCTCAGCCACAAGTGGACAAGGAGTATTCTGATACCTTTGAGGAAGATCATATTCTCGCTCATCCATTTCGTCTGTGTCAATAAACCTCAAACTTTCCCTTCGTTTTGGAGGTTTGCCTTGGTGCGTCCAGTCTATAAGGTGGAAAAAGAAGATCCTTTTAACTCTTTAACTATCACCCAGTCGGACTCCTTTCTGCTGGATCCAAATCCTTTGAAAGTCTTTATAATTCATTTTCTTAAATAAATGAAATCTCGTTTCATCATTTCAAAGTGGCACTGCAGCTTTCACGATGCAAGGGACACTGGTGATCTCTTCTAAGTGATTCAGTTCGGATCCTCCTTCTCTCTCTCTCTCTCTCTCTCTCTCTCTCTCTCTCTCTCTCTCTCTCTCTCTCTCTCTCCCTCTGGATGAATTAGCTCTCCTACCCGGGGTGGCTCTTCCCCTGCCACTCACTTAGATTGAAATCAAAGGCCTTTCGCCCCATCATCTCTATGTTGCCGTCGCTTCTTCAACCATCCCCCTCCGTCTGTTCTACAGGTATCCTTTCGGCCACAGCTCTCCCGACCACTGTGTGTGTGTGTGTGTGTGTGTGTGTGCGTACTTGTGATACTTATGATCTGATACTTGTGATACTTATGATCTGATACTTATGGTACTTATGATAACTACTATCAGATACTTGTGATACTTATGATCTGATACTTATGATACTTATGATCTGATACTTGTGATACTTGTGATAACTACGATCTGATACTTATGATACTTATGATCGGATACCTATGATACTTATGATCTGATACTTATGGTACTTATGATAGCTACGATCTGATACTTGTGATACTTATGATCTGATACTTATGATACTTATGATCTGATACTTATGGTACTTGTGATAACTACGATCTGATACTTATGATACTTATGATCTGATACTTATGATACTTATGATCTGATACTTGTGATACTTGTGATAACTACGATCTGATACTTATGATACTTATGATACTTATGATCTGATACTTATGGTACTTATGATAACTACGATCTGATACATGTGATACTTATGATCTTATACTTATAATACTTAAGATCTGATACTTATGACTTGATAAACACGTATTATGATAGCAGTTATATGCTAATCATCAGGACTGATGGTCAAAATTACCCCACAACCCGACATGTTCCTCCTCCGCCATACATGAACCCGATTTACGTTTCCCCTCATCCACATGATGTGGAGTTCCCTCCCCATCTTCCACCTGATGTTGAATTTTGCATTTATTACAGAATCATCTACCGTCCACCTTATTCAAAATTCTTCATTATTTACAGAGTCCTTTATCATTCATTTTGGACTGTCAAATCCACCCTATCTACAATATCTTCCATTATCCATAGGTTGGAGAATTCTCCACCATCTACAAGAGTCAAGAAACCCTCCACCTGAGGAAGACTCTCCACCACCATGGACTGGACACTTCCACCAAGACCTTCCAACCAGAAGCCAGAGCCACCAGGGCGTCGTCAGTTCGTGTTGAAAGTCCATTTCATTAACCTGTACATTAACTAACTCCCACTTCGAGAAAGTCTCCACCACATGTCCTCCTCCCTCCCTCCGGCACCTCTGCAGTAACTCTCCTCCCGAAGCTAAAAATGCAAATGTAGGTCATTTGGGCACGTTTGCGACAACAGCTTAATATGAAGGAGGATGGGACGAGAGGGAGGTGGGGTGGGGAGAGGTACATGAAGCGTGAGTAACAAGGTGGTGTTACCGGACTGGAGTATCACAGAGAAAAGGTCTTGCAGTCGTAAAAGAATAGGTCTGGGGTGGGTGTGGCTGGTGTTTTAAACCTAGGGTTCTTGGGGAGCTGTTATCATGGCGATGGGTGAGGTTGGTGTTTTATATATATTTCTTTCTTTCTTTCAAACTATTCACCATTTCCCGCATTAGCGAGGTAGCGTTAAGAACAGAGGACTGGGCCTTTGAGGGAATATCCT
>NC_092279.1:23234184-23289184 GCF_036320965.1 Panulirus ornatus
TGACAATAAATGGAAAGTACTTTAATCGTTCAGTTAAGACATAGTATGTTGACCCGTATGAACAAGAGTATATCACGAACATCCTAGAATATAAACTGGGTTGCGTGGTATTCACGGTATGTCCGTATACTTACGAAGGGAGAGAATATATGTCTAATTCTTTAATCAATTGTATAACCCCAAGATCTCTATCATGGGACATCTGGAACTTCGAAGCTGAGCAACGCGTAGGACGAGGAAAAGAATATTGGATTCCTATGAACGCGCGCTTTCAAGAGAACACCTAATGCCCTCCAACAGCAAGGACTCGAACCCAGGACCTTTGCGTGGTCGCTGGGAACGCACAGCGAGGTAGCGCCAGGAACAGATGAAGAAATGAATGGCATCATTCGCTCAACCCCCCTTCACTCACTAGCTGTCGTAACATAATGCACCGAGACCACAGACCCACACCCCCCCGTATACCACATATCATTAAGAACGCTGGAAAAAGTGACTTTAGCAAAATATAAAGATAGATCTTGATGCTGCTGATTTCAAGAGAAATCGATATATTATAGTTGAGAACACTCGTCTAAGAGGATCTGATAAAAAAACAAGAAAGAAAACGCGAAAAGAAGAAAGAAAGAAAGAAATGTTGATAATATTCAAAATCATTACATTTATGCGTACACTAACTTATGTGTTTCATAAAGGACTCGACTGTTGTGTACTACGGAGGAGGAATATATATATATATATATATATATATATATATATATATATATATATATATATATATATATATATATATATATATATATATATGTTCACTTACCGATATTCATAATACAGCATTTTTGGTAGGGACGATAAGAACTGAAAACCAGATCTTCAGATGAAACGAAAAGATATCAGAAAGTCATATAAATTAAGTCACCTCAGATCATATACTTATAAAACAAATCATACCGACCCCAAAAATATAGAGCTGGAACGGTATCTATCACGTATATATATATTTATTTTTATTGATTCATTTTGCTTTGTCGCTGTCTTCCGCATTTGCGAGGTAGCGCAAGGAAATAGACGAAGGAAACGGCCCAACCCACCCCCATACACATGTATATACACACACGTCCACACACGCAAATATACATACCTATACATCTCAATGTACACATATATATACACACACAGACACATACATATATACCCATGCACACAATTCACACTGTCTGCCTTTATTCATTCCCATCGCCACCTCGCCACACATGGAATACCATCTCCCTCCCCCCTCATGTGTGCGGGGTAGCGCTAGGAAAAGACAACAAAGGCCTCATTCGTTCACACTCAGTCTCTAGCTGTCATGCAATAATGCCCGAAACCACAGCTCCCTTTCCACATCCAGGCCCCACACAGCTTTCCATGGTTTACCCCAGACGCTTCACATGCCCTGATTCAATCCACTGACAGCACGTCAACCCCGGTACACCACATCGATCCAATTCACTCTATTCCTTGCCCGCCTTTCACCCTCCTGCATGTTCAGGCCCCGATCACTCAAAATCTTTTTCACTCCATCTTTCCACCTCCAATTTGGTCTCCCACTTCTCCTCGTTCCCTCCACCTCCGACACATATATCCTCTTGGTCAATCTTTCCTCACTCATTCTCTCCATGTGCCCAAACCATTTCAAAACACCCTCTTCTGCTCTCTCAACCACGCTCTTTTTATTTCCACACATCTCTCTTACCCTTACACACACACACACACACACACACACACACATATATATATATATATATATATATATATATATATATATATATATATATATATACACACGCAAAAAAAAGGCTATAATAATTCCAAAGTTTTATTAATCGGATCTTCTCTCTCTCTCTCTCTCTCTCTCTCTCTCCCTCAGTCTTCAACAAAATCATATAACTCATGAGAAGTTCATTAACATTTATATCGCCGATAAAAAAAAAAGAAAGAAAACTAGTCTACTGCCCCTCACTGAAATCAATTACCATCCGCCAAGAATCATAAATACAAAAACCAACACAGCGAAGACAGGATCATGATAAGTGGAGGTGGGGGAAACATATGATCAAATGTGCTCTCATGATATTAGACTCCGTTTTCTTCCCCCCAACGGAGAATTAATTTTTTGATCTCAAGCGTTCCAATAACTTATTTTCATCATTATTCTCTTTTTTGTTTTCTTCTTAAGCGTATGTAACATCATTATTCTTTTTTTTTTCCTTTATTTTTTTAAAGCGTCTGTAAGTGTGAACGTGTGAGCGAATAGGAGGGGATTAGAACATGTGTGTGTGTGTGTGTGTGTGTGTGTGTGTGTGTGTGTGTGTGTGTGTGAACGAGCATTATCTAAGAGCTATAACCCGATTACTCTATTCATGGATTCACTTGATGGTGTGGATTAGATCAACAACTTATCTTATTAAACCATTTTCTGCGTTCATAAATTCGCGTAAGTACATACGCAGTGGATGTTAAGACCACGCCTTTAACATTTTCTATATCCATAACTTCAGTTAATGGTATACGATGATTATATTAGCGCCATAGTCTTACTATTTTCTGTATTCATAAATTCAAATGCGTAAAAGATTCACCAGGTTCACGCCTGCCGCGGGATCTTGTGAGTGACATCCCACTTTCTGAGTGTAAAGGTTTATATATATATATATATATATATATATATATATATATATATATATATATTCACCTCATCTCGCGTGAGCGAGGTAACGCGCTGAGAACGAACGGAGAGACAAGGTGTCGTTTGCCCTCGCATCAAAAAACTCGAACTCCCTATTCACAATGAGGTCCCGTAGACCTCTCTCTCTCTCTCTCTCTCTCTCTCTCTCTCTCTCTCTCTCTCTCTCTCTCTCTCTCTCTCTCTCTCGTGGGGGCTACATGATGAGGAAAAAGTCACGTTTGGCGGGTCAGTGTAGGTGGCAGTACAAGTCTCATCATTAAAAAAAAATTGTTTTGCTTCAAAAAGGAGTACATATTGCCCTCCTACTGGAAGTAGCGCAGCGTTTGGCTGCGGTAGCTTCTGGAAAAACGTTCTGGGTAATATCAGGACTCTGGTTTATATATATATATATATATATATATATATATATATATTCCTATGAGTCCACGGGGAAAATGAAACACGATAAGTTCTCATTCCCGGTGGACTCATAGGAATATCTTGATCACGCGCAAAATTGTGATCCTTTCCAATATATATATATATATATATATATATATATATATATATATATATATATATATATATATATATATATATATATATATATAAAACTTACGAGGTAAAGCGAGTTTCAGGTGTTCAATAGATATTCGCCCCACAGATTATGTGAGAAATATTTACATTTCGTAAAACCAAATTGTTAAGTTTGTGATGCTAGACGAATACGACCGAATGCCAAAATTTCGCAAGCGTCTACACCCGAAGTCTATGAGTTTGCTGTCGATGAGATCAAACTAAAAAGGTCAAACTCGGAATCCCATTTTCTATGATACACAATTGATAAGTAATGTAGAAGATATTTGATGTTGAATACATTCACTGAGGCGAGAGCAATGATCTTCAGTACAATGATTGATATGATCGGTAGAGCGAATACATGAACTAGAATATTCACACGATCGACCTTAGGCGAATATTTGAATTAGACGAAGTCATACAGAACACACATTTGACACTGTTAATCTTACATATGGAACGATCAAAATGCATGACGAACCAAAACTTGGAAATCCCAGGAAGGTGTAACTGAGAAGTTAAGCGCAGATGGTGCGCAAGGGAGCGCAGATGGCAACACCGCTGGAAGCAATTAATACTGTCAAAGTTATCTATGATCTGTGAGGATCATGTGTGTAAGGAGAGTGTGTGTAGGGTGAGAAAAATTATTCCGAGTACAAGATATATGTTTTCCAACCTTGTTTAACTGGTGGTTATAATTTGAAAGTAAACAACACACAGGATCTAGTAGCTGATAGGCCTAAAGCCCATATATATATATATATATATATATATATATATATATATATATATATATATATATATATATATATATATATATATATATATATATTTATTTATTCATTTATTTATTATACTTTGTCGCTGTCTCCCGCGTTAGCGAGGTAGCGCAAGGAAACAGACGAAAGAATGGCCCAACCCATCCATACACACATGTATTTACATACACATCGACACACGCACATATACATACCTATACATCTCAACGAATACATATATATATATATATATATACATACACACAGACATATACATATATACACATGTACATAATTCACACTGTCTGCCCTTATTCATTCTCGTCGCCACCTCGCCACTTAATGAAATACACGTTTAAGTATGGTATACCACAGAAAATCGATAATGGAATTTGTTTCTTATTTTCCTCTCATTAGATTTGTGCCATGACGCGTTCTGATACTGAAAAGTCATGTCCATAATCATAAAACAAATTGAACGATCAATTAATCTAGTTTCTAAGCCGTTGAATACCTCGTATACTTGTTTGAGCAATCAATCAATCTTAATTTCGTGTGTCGTGAATGTTGTCTTTTCTTCATCCTCTTCCTCTAATTCAATATACAGTTATTACCGAAATTTCGTATGTAAATTGAGTGTTTATCAGAGCCATTTATCAAGGCGCTCTTAGCCTAAAGAACATAAACTGAACGTCTGAGGTTAGGTTCCTATAAAAAAATAAAAACCAGTTTTCTAAAAAGTCTTTTGATCAATGTATCTTAATGGCGGAAAAATTTTTTACCAGTCTCAGACAGAATACAATCATACAATATGTGTGTTCTGTATAATATATATATCATACAACAACACACCATTTCGTGTATATATATATGCCAGTATCGCCCTAATGTCTACTTCCACATTTGATTTACGATGACCAAAGTATTGATATACCGTTTGAGATGTAGATCTGACACAAGGGGTCATGTAGATAGTGAGATAATATATGATTCTAAAATTATCTTTATCACCTCAAGATGGCGTTAATTTTTTTTTTTTTCTTTTTAGGTTGGTTGGTGGTGGTGGACGTAGCTTAACGATAATGACCTTAAATGACCCCGGCAGCTAAGTGGCCTTCAAGCTCAACCAATCAACTTTTGAATCGTAGTTCAGGAAAAAAGATATTCGGAGGTCATAGTTCAAAAGTAGACTAAAATATACTCTCTATACTTTCACTTTTCAGGTTTCCAGTGGACATTATTAGAGTCAAGGTTTCAAATGCCTAAGCCAAGGGAAAGTACGATATTGAAAGACTCCAAAACGAATGTGACGGAAAAATATCCGAGCAGATTATCATCATATTCTCGAGTGATTTAATCTGTGTCATTTTTGTTGTTCATTCTTTCGCGGAGGAAGGAAGACGAGAAACAGAAGATGGCAAGTGTGATCTGCGGTAGATTCGTTACATAGCTTATCTGATCTACCTTGATAAGGGTCTAGGGCGAGACATCGAATTGTGAGTTACCGTAATCAATATACCTGTTTTTTTTTCGTATATAACAACAGTGAAGGCTTCTACAATTGCATTATATATATATATATATATATATATATATATATATATATATATATATATATATATAGTTTAGAATTAAAAGGTGTTGCTGCAGGATGCACAATTATGGAAAAGAGTACAATGAACTAATTTTGGAGAGCAGCCACCTTTCTATTTCAGAACCTCTGTACTGTTGTGTAGCGAGGAAATGCAAACTATCATTATTGATTCACATTCCTTCTCAGAGAAAATGAAATAATATATAATCTAAAACTACCAACTTCTTAAAGGCTCTTTGAGGAAGATAAGAAAGAGAAGGGTTGAAAAAGGAAGAAATATTTCAGATAGCCTCCTTTTCCCTTCATCAACATTCTCTCTCTAATACTAGTATAGACCTCAATGGTTCATAATGGTATTAATGGTATCTAACTGTGGTATCAGTGTGCTTAGCGTTCCAGCCCGTGACCCATACACGGGGCCACCTAGGGTCGAATGTATAGGTTCGAATCCTGGTTGTGACAATCAGTCCACACTCAATCCAGCTGTTGATCCACACTTAGAGGTTGGTTGATTAAATGGGTACCTAGCTCGGGCAAGGATATATATATATATATATATATATATATATATATATATATATATATATATATATATATATATATATATATATATATATATATATATATATGATTCTGCGATACTACAAGCATAGTATCTCCTAAGTCTTCTCTTAATGTTGCTGTATAAAACCCAAAAATATGGTAGCGAGTCACTGTAAAGGCATTGGGTGAAAATGAAGCCACGAATTATCTATCGTGATTGGAGGGGAGTGTGTGGTGGTTGGAGGGGGGTTATGGAGATAAGGAAATCTGCAAGTGGTTCGTTGCAGGGTTCTTGGGAGTGTTGATTGGAGGGAGGGACGGGTTCATACGGGATTAGATGATTGGAAAGCTTCGTTAAATGGTTTCGCAAGAGTGGGATGAAGAGTATAACAAAAGGAGGACATAAATATCTTGAACCATCAACTTCAGTGCTCAATCATCAATCAAACAAGGTAAGTAATACCACATAATACAGATCAATACAATTTGGACAACTTTCTCTATGGTCTGTTGGTCTGTTCTCTTTAAGTATCATAAGAAATCATTAGTTACCATTAGTTATCATAATTGTGAACGTGCATGATAAGCGCCATTGATGTGTATATTTCCGTATAGATGTAGAAAAACGTGAAGAGCATATGATTCGTCTTCGAATCTAAATCAGGAGTTCAGTGATTTTTTTAGACTAACATGACGCGAATGCTGAAGAATCATACTGGAATCTTTGTCAACAATTCACTGTTTAGAACATCAAAGTAACGTTCCAGTTACACTTAGTATTAACATTCCAGTAACACTTAGTATTAACATTCCAGTTACACTTAGTATTAACATTCCATAACACTTAGTATTAACATCCCAGTTACACTTAGTATTAACATTCGAGTTACACTTAGTATTAACATTCGAGTTACACTTAGTATTAACATTCGAGTTACACTTAGTATTAACATTCGAGTTACACTTAATATTAACATTCCAGACATTCCAGTTACACTTAGTATTGACATTCCAGTTACACTTAGTATTGACATTCCAGTTACACTTAGTAATAACATTCCAGTTACACTTAGTATTAACATTCCAGTTACACTTAGTAATAACATTCCAGTTACACTTAGTAATAACATTCCAGTTACACTTAATATTAACATTCCAGTTACACTTAGTATTAACATTCCAGTTACACTTAATATTAACATTCCAGTTACACTTAGTATTAAAAAAGATAAGAAAAAGACAACGAAGAGAACAGAACAAAATTTTGAAATTCCATGGACTACAAACACTATACATTTGAATAGAGAGAAAAAACATCAGTACACAATTATTGGAGATGTATAGCAAGTCTTTCTTAATACGTCGTTAGCAAACATTAGGAAGAGAATCTGATATGATATACTGCAGTGATTACGACCCAAAACACGTATATCGACGCAATGGAACGCGTAACATCGCAAATATATTAGTATTTCATTCATATTATTATGACCCATAACCAGACAATGTGTTGCGTATATTGACGCAATGTAACGCGTAACATCGCAAATATGTTAGTATTTCATTCATATTATCATTTCATTACACTTTGTCGCTGGTCTCCCGCGTTAGCGAGGTAGCGCAAGGAAACAGACGAAAGAATGGCCCAACCCACCCACATACACATGTATATACATACACGTCCACACACGCACATATATATCATTAACGTCAGATATTCATTCATGCATAAATACTGTATTTCTTAGTTATAATAAATAAGAAATAAACATCACAAAGATTCAGAAATTACCATGTATAAAAATGTCGTTGTTTTCTGGACTTAAGTTCAAATTTTTAGATTCCCGTTAGAACGGTAGCAAGGGAGACTTCCAAAGACCGACCCTTTTTCCCAAGCATTTTTATTCTTTTTTTCCTGCCTACGACACTGACGTGGAGAGGAGCCACATCCTTCTGTCCTACTGGGGTTAAAAAAAAGAGAATAAAGTCGTGTTTGATCCTCTATAACTGGTTGTGCTCAGTCCTACTAGGGTTAAAAAAAAAAGAAAGTCGTGCTTGATCCTCTATAACTGGTTGCTTGATCCTCTATAACTGGTTGTGCTTAGTCCTACTAGGGTTAAAAAAAAGAATAAAGTCGTGTTTGATCCTCTATAACTGGTTGCTTGATCCTCTATAACTGGTTGTGCTCAGTCCTACTGGGGTTAAAACAAAAATAAAGTCGTGCTTGATCCTCTATAACTAGTCGTGTTCAGGTAGTTATTACCTGAACGTTCTCTTAAATGCTATTGAATGTTCTCCACTTGTTCATCCTCAGGCAGATGCTCCTGAACAATGTTCTCCACCAGTCGTGCTGCTTCTGAGGTCACCATTGGATCGCTTCTGATGGTCGTTGCTGAGGTCGCAACGGCGAGAATAGATCAGCGGGGAGGTCGTCTTGAGGTCGTATGTACAAGATCTTCTCCGCTGGTGTCGTGTTGGGATAGAGAACGACAAGAGCCTTTCTCCTGGTCGTGCACTGAGTGGTCGTAATTAGGTCATAACTCTTGGATATTCACTTGTAGAAAACGACCCGCCGCTCAGGCATTGGTCATAATATCGTCGACTAATCATACATTTTCTATAAGAATTGATCTTCACGAAAAAAAAAAAAATTATACTTCATTTCTTCTTAGTTTATGTCGACAAACGCTGGAAGAAATTAATTAGTCTGTAGATGGGCGCGAATATCTTCGAGATTTTACCCCTTGAAAAAATTTTTCTTTAAATACAACACAATATTCAGGCTGACCTCACAACACACACACACACACACACACACACACACACACACACACACACGAAAATAACGTTAAAAATCCCCTTCTACGAAAAAAATGGCTAACACAGCGGATGATTTGACCACCCGTAACACAGCCATATTGATCTAGTTATCCAAACCCTGGAACATCGTGAGAGATAAATATAAATGGTTCATTACTCCTATTTATTTGCCTTGATCAGATTAATTTTTTCTTTTCATATAGTTCTAGCGGGAGGAGAAGAACGCACGCTTCACGCGGACAGGACGAAACTTCGATGATACAATACTGTATCCCTCGATGATACAGAATTGTATCTCTCGATGATACAGTATTGTATCCTCTCCTCTGATGCTAATATGGCTTCGTCCAGGATAAGGAGTTCTCATTGGCGGCATTACCACTATAGCAGGCGGAGTTTGGGATTATATATACATATATGGGAGCGGTCGTGGGGGGGGGGGGGGGCTGGAAATCTTCCCCTCTCCGGTTTTTATTTTTTCCAAAGAAGGGGGCAGAAAAGGGCAGCCAAGTGAAGATTTTTTTCTCCTCGAAGACTCAGTCGTCTGTTCTTGGCGCTGCTACATCGCCAACGCTGTGAATGATACAGCAGAAGAATTTTGTTTCTGGTTTCCATTTGATACAGTAATGCAGTTTAGGTAAAGTTCAGAGGGATTTTTGGACACCATATATGCGTTTGTCTGTTATTTTTTCGACAGAATCGTTGCACTAAGAGACCCAAAGTTTTGAGTGTAGGTACTTCACAATCCTCATAGATTACGCTAAGTTGATCACAGCTTATAGAATCCTAATAGGTAAATCATTAGTTATAAGTGAATGGCCTCTCAATGATTGCATGTTTAAGCAAAGAAAATATGTGTTTTTCACATTGAGATAAAACATATGCGAAGCGAATCTTGCGATTGCAAGTGATGGAAGGATCACTATTTTTCGGTTAGATTTGTGAGTTACAAACGGGATCTGGGACTATGACCCCAAGATCCTTCTATCCTTAAGCTTCCTTCAGCTTCAAGACTGCGTGCGCTACATTCAGCAGCAGCGGGGATAAGATGGACTTATGTACTTCTTTGAAGCGAATGGTCCCTCAAAGACGCTGTACTCTCTCTCTCTCTCTTTCTATCTCTCTCAACACCATCATCACCAACTGGGGATGGTAAAACCTAGCCAAAGATGAAAAAAAAAAAAAAAAACTGTGACAGTGGAATGTTTTTGTCCATCAAACCTTCATGATTTGAGTTCTGTCAAAAAAAAAAAGGGGGAGGGGAGAGGGAGGGAGGGAGAGGGTGGGGGGGGCGGGGGGGTAGAATGACTACATAGAAAAAAAAAAAGAAATATAGTTAATCCCCCCATCCCAACCCCCCCCCCCAAGCCAAATACGAACATTTCACGATTTAAATAATTTAGATAATCTGAATATGCAGAATATGTTAATATGTTAATTACCAGTCGTGGCCACAACTCCCCAGTGTCCAGTGCAACAATCAAGGCTTTTTAAGCTCACACTTTTGTATGCGTCTGGGCGAGATTCCTCATTTTTCATGTGCAGGTCCCGCTTGAGCAGAGCAATCATATATATTACTACCCTCTAAATAATTAAAGGATCATTATCATTATGCATGAGGAGAAAATCATATATATATATATATATATATATATATATATATATATATATATATATATATATATATATATATATTCCTAAGAGTCCACGGGGAAGATGAAACACGAAAAGTTCCCAAGTGCACTTTCGTGTAATAATCACATCATCAGGGGAGACACAAGAGAGAAATATAACAGTCAGTTGATATACATCGAAGAGACGAAGCTAGGACGCCATTTGGTAAACATGTGATTTCTTTTTTTTTTTTTTCCAAAAGAAGGAACAGAGAAGGGGGCCAGGTGAGGATATTCCCTCAGAGGCCCAGTCCTCTGTTCTTAACGCTACCTTGCTAACGCGGGAAATGGCGAATAGTTTGAAAGAAAGATATATATAAATATATATTTGTATATGAAAGTCTGAGCTATATCTTTCTTTATTTTGGTATAATGATTCAGTCTTGTTCATGGTCTATCCAAAACGTCTTCATTCTTTAGGTCCAAAAGGGAAAATCAGTAACGGCTAAAGAAGAAGAAGAAGAAGAAGAAGAAGAAGAAGAAGAAGAAGAAGAAGTGGGCGGGTGAGGTGGCAGTTTGTTTGTGTCTTTAAGCCATGAGAGAACAATTTGCTCCCTCACTATAGATATATTATTTACTTTCCATCTGGAGTCCTGATGGTGGGTGGGTGGTGGGCCTCACAGAGAGGGAGGGTGGGTCGGGGGTTTTCCACCCGAAGAAGAAAAAAAAGAAGAGGAGAGGCCGGAGTATAAATATGTCACCCGTCTTTTCCAACACACATTTCCCAGATGTGCAAAACGATATAGTTTGAGGTGAACCTTGTTTTCCAAGACATATTTTTCTCGGGGTAATATTGGGTGGTGGGGGGGGAGGGGGGAGAGAAGGGGGGGGGAGAGAGTGGAGGGAGAGAGAGAGAGAGGAAGTCCCCAGTGAGCCGGGCGCTGATTGGCTGGCGTGCGTGCGCGCCACCGGAGGGGACGCGCGCGCTAAGTATGATTGGTCAAATTGAAACAGACATTACGAGTCCGCACGAGGTTGCCGAACTTGCTCGATTTCCGCGCCGCGGAGGACTTCGCCCGCGCCCTCCGACGCCCCCCAATCCCACCTTTCATCATTTAACCCCACGGCAGGAGAAATCTCCGAGAAAATAAAACACACACACACACACACTTACAGGAACCAACACCTCCCTTGCGCTTGACGTAGGGCCGCGCCTCCGCCGCCCGCTACACCGTCAGGGAAAACGAGCTGTAATTTCCCGACGGTGGGCCCAAAATGCGCGGGCGTCGTCTCTCCCAGGAGACAGTGTCCCCGGCTTCGTACCGCACAATTGAAACAGATATTACCGGCATCATCAGTAATACAATAGCTGGAGCGCCAGGAGAGCCTTATGAATTTTTATCAGACATAAAACAGAGAAAAAGCGAGCACTCGATCTCCAACCATTGGACATTGGCCTGATTGGAGTGGACTTTTATGTTATTTATTCAGTGTTGTTCCGTTGGTACAACTGGCATGATCCTGGGGGAAGGCATTCGGGATTAAAGAATTGAGCTATTAGAGGTTGTTTGTTAGCGCAGTCCTGCAGTCCAGACTGTTAGGTCTCACTTGGGTTATATAACCCTGATTTAGGAGACAGTGAGAGACCGCGGTGTGTGTGGTGTGTGTGTGTGTGTTGTGTGTGTGTGTAGAGGGGAGGAGAGCTGGGCTATGGCTAGTTAGGGTCGTGTTCATCTTACGGTGGGGTGCGCGCTGAAGACGACAACTTCCCGCTGGTGTAAATAAAGTGAAGTGCAGTTTCCCCTCGTGACGTCACCCTCACCTGACGCCCCGCGGGACAGTTGCCAGATGATGCAGGATGGAATAACTGGTGGAAATATTTAAGCAAGTATTTTCCTCAGTTCGGATTGTCAAGGGAAGTCGATTCCTATGAATACGTATAGGTCTTCAGAGGTACTAACTTGCGCGTACACACACACACACACACACACACACACACACACACACACATATGCAATATTCTATACTCGATCGCCGTTTCCCGCGTTAGCGAGGTAGCGCCGAGAGCAAACGAAGTAAGGCCGCATCCGCTCACATTCATTCTCTAGCTGTTGTATATAACGCACCATATATATATATATATATATATATATATATATATATATATATATATATATATATATATATATATATATATATATTCTTTCCTTTTTTCATACTATTCGCCATTTCCCGCGTTAGCAAGGTAGCGTTAAGAACAGAGAACTGGGCCTCTGAGGGAATATCCTCACCTGGTCTCCTTCCCTGTTCCTTATATATACATATGCATTTTACCTACCAATTCTCTGTCTATCTATTTGCGAATATATGTTTCCTTTACAATACTTGTTTGATATTTTGTTTTTCCTTGCTGGCAGTTGAGCCAGAGGGAAAGGCGGGTAGGGGGTGGCCACTGCTTTACTATCCTGTTTCTGTCACAAATTTGGTCATAGCCAGCTGAAAACCTCGACATGGACCATCAGGTTTTTAATATATGTTCTTCCCGTGTTCTTCTATATCACAAGAACGAACAATCAGAAGCCATAACAAGAATTTAGAAAGTTGTTCGGAAAAATATGTGAAAAGTACTTTTACAGTATGAGGGTAATGGGCGAGCGAAATAAACAGTGATGATATTGTGAATAATGATAGTATGTACAATTTTAAAACCATGACAGTAGACTAAGTTCAAAGAGCTGGGCCCCACGAGTGCAGAAATCCCTCCCCGTATAGACCAAACAGGTGATTCCACAAGGTACTCCATCCTTCACTAATATAGAGAGATTGCCGAATGGCCACAAGGTACTCCATCCTTCACTAATATACAGAGATTGCCGCCTGGCCACAAGGTACTCCATCCTTCACTAATGTACAGAGATTCCCGCCTGGATCACAAGAACTCAGCTGCACAAGCCTCGCTCGACGCTTCTAAACAAATCGCTGGCATATGCTTGCACGCACCTGTTCTATTTCTTTGCAAATTTCCACCCCCCCCTTTTTTCCCCCCCAGCATTTCTCTAACACTCTGGACGCAGGATATAGCCATGAATAGTCAACGTGGAGTGAATGAATAAATGGAGTTAGTGTAGCCGTAAAAGCGAATGGTCCGGGAGGCTAAGTCAAGGGAAACTGGGCCGACGCAAGGCACACCCGGCCGACGCGCTGGATTAAAACGAGAATTCTCAGAGCTTTATACTAAGAGACTCCGAACACACGGACTAAAATAAAAGTCGTCGGAGTTATATATGTTATAATGTCATCATAATTCAGATTCTTAAAGTTCCTTAAGGTCCCTCAATAAAGGAGAGGTTTAGATAATGCTGTCGATGTTCTTCTGTTTAAGCGAATCTTTCAAAATGGCAACATTTTTTGGGTTTTCTTGCCGAAATGTATCGCTGAAATATGGAAGTCCGTAACGCCCTTGGATACAACTGAAGGTTTTATATTCAACTACATGAAGATAATGAGAGATTTCTGCCTACTTTATAATCTATGTGAAAACAGGTTTGACATTCAGTTCTCAAGCAGTACGAAAAAAGTTCATAAAAATCGTATAAACGAATGAAATGCGATGAAAATCTTTGATATACATCCACTCCATGAGAAAATCAAGCTCAGATACACCCACTTATAACAAGGATGAATTAAAGTGTTGTGTAATGTATATATATATATCCAAGATAATCATGTTAGGTCATAAATGCGTTGGTTAATTAGCCTATCAGGTCTATCCTTAAGGCAGTTAACGTCAAGTTATAACCAAGAGTCGAATAAATGAACATCTTCATGTGTTCAACCTAATTCTGAGATCGTACACCCCCTCACTGTATATGCAACCCTTAGTCAAAGGTCAGATAAAATCCTAATGAGAAAAAAATGGAGGTATTTTTGGAATATGGAGGATAAGAAATATATAGCAAGTATCAAAGAAATAATCTCCCGGGCAAGCGATGAGTAAAATCATAATCATTATAATCATGACATGAAAATTACTCATCTGATTATCCTAATCTGCTGAAGTGGTCTTAGAAACTGTGGCCCGGGAGATTACCTAATGTTTACCGAGTCTTCCATGATGATGATCATACACACACACCCACCTAGGGGAAACCCTAGCAGATAATCCCACCTCAGGAAAATCTTAGCGAGGAGCATCACACCCATCCATCCATTCACCTCGAACACAACCCAAGAAGAGGAGAACCTTCGCTTACCTCTTCGCCTACCATCCGTCACAAGAAGAAATGGGAGAGTACGACGCAAAACCAAGTGGTGGGTGGGGGAAGAAGAAGACCCAATTAAGCTCTAAATGGATCCATAGGAGACAAGCTGTGTCCTCTGCTTCTCAACTGTCGATTACAAGGGAGTTGGGGGAGGGAGGAGGGAAACCTTCGCTCCGATGATTTAAATAATGTATGCCGTGAGGAGAGGAGATGGACCTGATGTATGCAGTGATAGAGGGGGTTAGGGAGGGGAGGAAAGGATGATATCATTCTTGCTTTAATGGCCACACTCTTACAGCGAGGCGCGGCCCCCCGCCCAGCGTCCACTGTCTGGCTGCGGAGGTAGCGCCTCTCTCTCTCTCTCTCTCTCTCTCTCTCTCTCTCTCTCTCTCTCTCTCTCTCTCTCTCTCTGATATATATGAAGGACAAATCAACAGGGATCACTTGGAGCTCCTAAGGCCACTGCAGACCTGACTCTGAAAAAGATGGAAGCGCTACAGGACGAAGAAGAGACGAAGTAAAAGAGAGAGAGAGAGAGAGAGAGAGAGAGAGAGAGAGAGAGAGAGAGAGAGAGAGAGAGAGAGAGAGAGAGAGAGAATATCCCACAGCTTCACCGCCCGTACCAGGAAAGCAGGAGTTATCATAATAACGGTCCATCCTCATGTGGCTGGTCTTTTCCTCCACACAAAAAATTGTGGGAAGCAGCTGACAGTTGGGAGCCTCGGATCCAGCAGGTCTTAAGGGACTGGATACACATAGACAGCTCACGCGATCTATATACTTTCAAGAAAATAGTTCTACCAAGAAATATATTCCCTCAATCAAGTGTTCACGTCTTTTAAAGAGCAAACACGATGGAGTTTGATTTTGACAGTCTTAATAACCCACGCAGTTCAAACAGCCAGCCACCTTATGCGCTGTCCATTTTGATCGATGAACTTCTCCAACATGATAATGAAAAACACTTGTCATTCATCTCCGTGGGAACTAAACCTGCCAGGCCATGTTCCCTACATGTTCTTATCCACACTACAGTGTAGTTGATGAAGTTAATGGTGTAGTTAACACTCCACCATTGGTTTTGTTATGGAGATTTGTCCCGTTCATAGCGTAACCTAACCGTTATCAACAGATAGTGTTTACCGATACAATAACCGTGACGAAGTCTAAGGTTATGACGCACTGGTTAAGGTTGGTCGGATAATGGAGCTTTAGCCCCTACCAAAAGCCCCTACCAACATCAACCATGGGTCATTCAACCAATCAAACATCGAATTGTAATCACCAATTGAAGGGTGTTTAATACCTTCTTCGAGCGTTGAAGAATAATGCTACGACCATATACATCCTCGCTATGTATACGGTCCTGATACGTGTATATGTATACGTATACATACATATATTCATGGTTTAGATTATCATATAATGCCTCTGAGTATCTTTTAGATATAAATCAAAGTCTAAATCTAATAAAAGAGGATTTCTAACATCTCCACACTTTACATTGCATAGTTAAGGTTCTCCCTGGTGTTGTGAGTGTGTGTTTAGTCTTGGGGTGACCTGGAATACGTGACGAAAGTGTTCAAGATTTCTCACATTGTTGATGATGACTTCATGTTAACAACCTTAATGATCCTGTTAGTAGATGGGGCTAAAAGATAAACAAGTAACAAATTAACCTATTAACATACACACACGCACACACGTGTGTGTATATATATATATATATATATATATATATATATATATATATATATATATATATATATATATATATATATATATATATATATATATATATATATATACATATATATATATATATATATATATATATATATATATATATATATATATATACATATATGTATATATATATACCTCGCGCGTAGGCGTTGCCGCCGGACTCCGCCTACTTGTGCTTACACTGCGACTGATAACTTCCCATTCCAACGGAGACCCTCATTTCCCTGCTACTGAACGCAGCGCAGACGTAAAACTGTCGGAGCATCGGAAAGGAGGCGTCCTGGAGGGGGGGGGGGGGGGAGGGTCGAGGTGTCATGTACCATAAGACTACAGAGAGAATATTACATATAACAAGCGTTAACGTTCTAACCACCAAGCGATAACGAACAATTAGCCTGTTATCGTTTTGAAGTTGATTAATACATGCGATACATCACGATGGTCATACGGGATCATAATGAATTACAGCTACTAACATGACTGACGTGTTTTTTAAGACAAGGGAACGAACGACGAATTAGAATATCTTTTTAATCTTTTATGGGCCATATGAAATGAATATCATCATTACTATGATTGTAAGTAAAACAACAGCATATGTATATAAATATATATACTTTATTTATTTATTTTGCTTTGTCGCTGTCTCCCGCGTTTGCGAGGTAGCGCAAGGAACGCAAGAGAAACTTCATCGGCGAGTTCGCGGCTTGACCGACTTCAAGACGTACGGCGCTAACCGTTCCTTTAGCTTATTCTTTTACTTTTTACTACTATTATTTTCGGTCGAGGAACCTAACCTTGAAATCAAGTCTTAATAATATTTAGAGCCTCATTCACCTCCATCCATATATCCTTTTCTTTCTCAATCAATATTTATGTAGCTTGAAAAATAATTTTGTGAGAACCATTGACTAAACTCATGTTTGGAACGAGTCTAATTTATATATTATGGACAACTGGGTTTCTATAATTATTTAGTATTTCTATAGAATTTCATGGAAATGTTGAATGACGTTCGCGGAGCTCTTGCGTTCTTGGAAACCCAGAGCTAAAAAAACAAACAGATTTAGGTCTTATAAGAGAACAGATTTTACAATCTACGACTTTAAATATTCAAAGATAACCTATTTTTCTTTCTTTTTAAGGGAACAAAATTCTTCAAAAGGCACCTCAGAATCATGACACACCCCCCCCCCCCCCCCCCCCCCCGCAGAATTAGAATTAGAGGGATCTAAAGAAAGAGAGGAAAAAAAAGAAAAAGGTTTGAGAAATATTCGAAGTGGATCGATTCGTTCGGGTCAGGTGTAGCTTGGGAGGGGGGGGGGAAAACCTTCGCTCCGATGTTTTTAAAAATGTATCCCGTGAGGAGGGGGAGGGGTGATGTATCCCAGTGATAGGGGGGGTTAGGGAGGGGGGAAAGGATAAATATAAATTTTTGGGTTTTTTTGGGCCCAACACTCTTACAGCGAGGCGCGGCCCCCCCCCCCAGCGTCCCACTGTTTGGCTGCGGAGGTAGCCCCTCTCTCTCTCTCTCTCTCTCTTTTCTCTTCTCTCTTTTCTCTCTCTCCCCTTCTCTTTTCTTCTCTTTTTGATATATATATGAAGGAAAAATCAACAGGGATTTGGAGCTCCTAAGGCCACGGCAGACCTGACTCTAAAAAAAAGATGGAAGCGTACAGGGACGAAGAAGGCGAATTTAAAAGAGAGAGAGAGAGAGAGGAGAGAAAAGAGAGAAGGGGGAGAGGAGAGAGGGGGAGGGGAGGGGAGAGAGAGAAAAGAGAGAGAGAGAATACCCCACAGCTTCCCCCCCGTCCCAAAGGAAAGCAGGAGTTATCAAAAATTACGGTCCTTTCCTCATGTGGCTGGTTTTTTTCCTCCACACAAAAAATTTGGGAAGCAGCTGACATTTGGGGACCCTCGGTCCAGCAGGTCTTAAGGGGGTGGATACACAAAAGAAAAGCTCACGCGATCTATTTTTACTTTCAAGAAAATTTTTTTTTACCCCAAAAAATATATTCCCTAAAACAAGTGTTCACGTCTTTTAAAGAGCCCAAAAACGATGGAGTTTGATTTTGACAGTTTAAAAACCCACGCAGTTCAAACAGCCAAACCCCCTTATGGCTTTTCCATTTTTATCCCAAGGGAAAAAATTTCCCCAAATGTAATGAAAAACACCTTGTCTTATCTCCGTGGGAACTAAACCTGCCAGGCCCTGTTCCCTACATGTTCTTTAAAAATAAAAGTGTAGTTTATGAAGTTAATTTGGGGTAGTTAAAAACTCCCCCCTTGGGTTTTTTTATGGGATTTGTTTCCCCTTTTATAGCGTAAACCTTTAAACCCTTATCAAACAGATAGTGTTTTCCCTTCAATAACCCCTGGGGGGGGAAAGTTTTGGTTTTGCGCATGGGTTTAAAGGGTTGGGGGATAATGGAGCTTTAGGGCCCCCCCCCAAAAAAACCCCTTTCCAAAAATTTAAAACCCTGGGTCATTCAAACCCAAACAAACATCGAATTGTAATCACCCAAATTTAAGGGTGTTTAAACCCCTTTTTCGAGCGTTGAAGGAAAAATGCTACGCCATTACATCCTCGTATGTTTACGGTCCTGATACGTGTTTTATGTTACGTTTTATTTTAATTTTATTCATGGTTTTGATTATCTTAAAAATGCCTCCCGGGTATCTTTTAGATATAAATCAAAATCAAATCCCAATAAAAGAGGATTTCTAAACCCCCACCCCTTTACATTGCATAGGTTTGGGGGGCCCCCGGTTTTTGGGTTTTGAGTGGGGGTTTTTGTTTTTTTTGGGGGGGTTTTACCTTTTGGGAAAACGTGGAAAGGGAAATGGTTTTAAAAATTTTTCCCCACATTTTTTGATGATGATTCTGTTAACAACCTTTAATGATCCTTTTTTGTAGATGGGGCCTTTTTAAAAAATTAAAAAAAAAGTTAAAAAAATTTAACCCATTAAACATACACACCGCACACACGTGTGGTGTTATATATATTATATTTTTTATTAATTAAAATTTTTAAAATTTATTTTAAAAATATATATATATATATATAATATATATATTTTTATATTTTTTATATTATACATATATATATATTATTTAAAATATATATATATAAAATATATATATATAAAATATATATATATAATTTTTTATATATACCTCGCGGGGTAGGCGTTGCCGCCCCGGGCTCCGCCTTTCTTGTGCTTACACTGCGCTGATTTCCCTTTCCCCCTTTCCCAACCCGGGGGACCTCATTTCCCCGCTATGAAAGCAGCGCAAAACGTAAAACTGTCGGAGCATCGGAAAAAAGGCGTCCCGGAGGGGGGGGGGGGGGGGGGGGGGGGCGAGGTGTCTTTTACCATAAAACTACGAGAGAATTTTTACATTTTAAAAAAAGCGGGTTAAAAGTTCTAACCCCCAACATAAGAAAAAAATTAGCCTGTTTCGTTTTGAAGTTGATTAATACAGGGGATACATCACGAAAGGTCATACGGGTTTATAATGAATTCCCGTACTAACATGACTGGGCGTGTTTTTTTAAAACAAGGGAACGAACGACGAATTAGAATATCTTTTTTAAACTTTTATGGGCCCTATGGAAAAGAATTTTCATCATTACTATGATTTTAAATAAAACAAAGCAATGTATATAAAAAAATTTAACTTTATTTATTTTTTTTTGCTTTGTCGCTGTCTCCCCCGTTTGCGAGGGGTTTTGCGCAAAGGGAAAGCAAAAAGAAAATTCTCGGGAGTTCGGGCTTGGGGCCGCTTTTAAAGAGTTTTTGGGCATAATGATTAGGTTTAAAAGGGAGGGAGGGAGGGAAAAAATGCGTGAATAATACATAGGTGCCTACTGGTCTTACGGATTTGGGGAGGCGACCAGTGAGGCGAGTGGTTAGCTATGCGTGAACTCGGCCTCCCTCCTTCCCTCCCTCACACCTGAGTATTAGTGCCTGCGCCACCATCAGTAGCCAGTAGTAGTAGTAGCAGCACCGCCACCTCTTTCTCCTTCTCCTCCACCTCCACCTTCTGGAGAAGGGGTTTGATCTACCTCCTTCTTTCTTCCTCCTTCTCCTCTTCCTCCTTCAGGAGAAGGGGTTTTCATCTACCTCCTCCTTCTTTCTTCACCTTCTTCAGGAGACAGTGAGCGAAGGGTTTTATTACTCTCGCAATCACGCACGTAACGAACCATTGTTTTTTTGGTGTGTGTGTGTGTGTGTGTGTGTGTGTGTGTGTGTGTGTGTTGAAGAGGCGTTCCCACAGAGGCCGTTGTTATGAGAGGGTAAGTAACTCTACCTTCGTCGGTAGTCCGAGGAGGAAGCTCCAGCCATCTCCATCGTAGCGACGTCTTCCACCTAGTACGTTTCAATTCCATCTCTCGCACTATGTGTTAGACGTTCCTCACTCTCCCTCCCTCCCTCCTTCTCTTCGCCTCTCCGCCGACCTAAAGCGGACTCCCGCCAGGATATACCACACGACCAGAGGCGCCTCCTCTCCTAAACCAGGGCAACGAATCCTTCTCGTACCACTACAATCACAACCACCACAATTACAACCATAAACACGCCCCCCAGCCCTGCCCGCTACCACCACCATCATCATGAGTCTCGTTACTAACACCTTCTCTCCTCCTTCCCATGAACAAACTCCCTCCTCCCTCACCTCAGTACTACCGTCTTTCATCACACTGTCGCATCTTGGTCGCATCACGAAATAAATACATAATCATAACTCCAGCTCCCTTATGCATGTACCGTTGTACGAATACCAAATCTCACACGAACTCTATATAACCTTTGAAATAATTTACAGATAATTCGAGTTCATACAGACGCAGGCTTTTAAATGAAACAATTTTTTTGTTTGGCACTGAAAAAAAAAAGATGAATCGCACCAATTAGTGATTTATGAACGACCAAGTCGACCCACAATACGTTTCCAAACGTTACATTGGTCGAGTGGAAAGAAATACAGAGGAATATTGTCTCATCTATTCCCCTTGATGATTTGTGTTATTCCTTATATCTTAATTGGTAGTTCTGTCGTTACCTGCGAACTTCTGAGTCTGGTATTTAGAACTCTTTTCAGTCTTACCAATAATGGATTGATTGGATAGTTTACGTCTTCAAAAAGCTCCTAGACGGAATAGATTTACTCAAGGCTCATATACCGTCAAAGAAGAAATCTGCATCTTATAAAAAAAGAACATAAAAATGATTGATTCCAGTCGCGTTACAATATACAATCTATCCAATTTCGATGATACGGTTTTGAAAAATCGACACTATCATGTACGTCTGAGCAATTAGGTATCCAAACGTAAAGAAACATTTGAACGTTATTGATAAATCATATAAAAACTGGGTAATCGTACCTGTAAACAACATAGAGCCAGACGAAATCATTGACTTTCATATATTTTAATGTGGGTTAAGGAGTCAGTCAACTTGTGTGTTGCAAGTACTGTGTCTTGCAAATACTGTGTGTGTTGCATGTGTCGTCGCCCGCCCCTTACCTTCACCCCAAACACTCTTTGATCCACACCTGTGACTGGGTTTCATCAGTAAACACAACGACCCTCACTAACAGGCCATAATGAGTGGACCAGGAGACAACATAAACCTCACTAACCGACGGTGTAAAAGTAATAATCTTATCACCTCCTGTGGCCAGTGGATTGCTAGCTTCTCGCTCCTCTTAGGTTGAGAGAATGGACGTAAACCAACCAACTTGATTCCCACTGACAATGACGAGAATATATATATATATATATATATATATATATATATATATATATATATATATATATATATATATATATATATATATATATATATGATTATCACGAGAAAGTGCACTCGGGAAGTGCACTTGGGAACATATCGAGTTTCATTTCCCTGTGGACTCAGAGGAACATATATATATATATATATACATATATATATATATACACACACACGAGCCACTTTTACCTTAGCAGTCTGCGTTTCATTACATGTGTCTTACCTTCACATGTCTGGGTCAGGCGAGGTACGTCAAGGGGAGTGACTGGTGCTGGTGGTTGTGTGGATGACCTTACATTTCTAGTGGCAGACTGGGTCACACCATGGTCTTGTGTGTGTGTGTGTGTGGCATTATCTTAAAGGCTGATCATACTGACTAACGTCAACAGTTTTAAAAAGCGATTAAGGAAGCATTTTTAGAAATGATCAAGGAGCACTCAGAGATGTTGAAAAGCTTCGATCCTTACTTTAACTACTCTCATATTCACTTCATATTCACCCTACTCATTTATCTATTCACTTCATATTCACCCCACTCATTTATCTATTCACTTCATATTCACCCTACTCATTTATCTATTCACTTCATATTCACCCTACTCATTTAGCTATTCACTTCATATTCACCCCACTCATTTATCTATTCACTTCATATTCACCCTACTCATTTATCTATTCACTTCATATTCACCCTACTCATTTATCTATTCACTTCATATTCACCCCACTCATTTATCTATTCACTTCATATTCACCCCACTCATTTATCTTCATGTCCAGCTCTCAGTCCTTCGTTCTACCTCCATCTTCACCCTTCTCCATCTCTCTTCCTTCCCACTAAAGAGAGGGACAACAGGACCATTCCACCCCCTACCTTACCCTTTCCTTTAAGATCTCCCTCTCTCTCTCTCTCTCTCTCTCTCTCTCTCTCTCTCTCTCTCTCTCTCTCTCTCTCTCTCTCTCTCTCACTACCTCTCCCATTCTCCTCCTTGTCCTTCTCCTCATCTCCCCAATACTATAACACTCTCCCCCCACACACACACACCTACACCCTTCACACATCCTACTGTAAGCTCCCCACTCCCTCCAGTACTATAACCTCCCCACACACACACCCACCACACATCCCTACTGTAAGCTCCCCACTCCCTCCAGTACTATAACCTCCCCACACACACACCCACCACACATCCTACTGTAAGCTCCCCACTCCCTCCAGTACTATAACCTCCCCACACACACACCCACCACACATCCTACTGTAAGCTCCCCACTCCCTCCAGTACTATAACCTCCCCACACACACACCCACCACACATCCTACTGTAAGCTCCCCACTCCCTCCAGTACTATAACCTCCCCACACACACACCCACCACACATCCTACTGTAAGCTCCCCACTCCCTCCAGTACTATAACCCCCCACACACACCCCACCACACCCTTCACACATCCTACTGTAAGCTCCCCACTCCCGTCCTCCCTTCCTCCCCTACTGGCGCGGCCACTCAGCCTCGAATTAGTGGGCAACTAAACAAGATCACAGGTTCGATACCTAAAGTCTCCTCCTTTAACAGCGTCTCTCTCTCTCCCTCCACCACACCACCACCACCACACTCTCCTTGGGGAGGGAAGGGGGGGGGGGGAATTAATAACATCCTTGTTATCTAACACTATCTCAGTGAGTCCTTGGATTTGTCTCCCACTAATATCTTAGACGTGTGGAGCAGGTGGAATTGGGTCGTTAAGAGCGTGGGTTCTGTGGTTCGAGTTGTTATTTACTGCTTAGGTAAAAGATTCATCGAAGCCTTGTCCTGATTACGTAGGGTACGATGTGGGATTGGGTGGTTATGATGTGGGATTGGGTGATCATGATGTGGGATTGGGTGATCATGATGTGGGATTGGGTGGTCATGATGTGGGATTGGGTGATCATGATGTGGGATTGAGTGATCATGATGTGGGATTGGGTGATCATGATGTGGGATTGGGTGATCATGATGTGGGATTGGGTGGTCATGATGTGGGATTGGGTGGTAATGATGTGGGATTGGGTGATCATGATGTGGGATTGGGTGATCATGATGTGGGATTGGGTGATCATGATGTGGGATTGGGTAAACATGACGTGGGATTGGGTGATCATGATGTGGGATTGGGTGATCATGATGTGGGATTGGGTGATCATAATGTGGGATTGGGTGATCATGATGTGGGATTGGGTGGTCATGATGTGGGATTGGGTGGTCATGATGTGGGATTGGGTGGTCATGATGTGGGATTGGGTGATCATGACGTGGGATTGGGTGATCATAATGTGGGATTGGGTGATCATGATGTGGGATTGGGTGATCATGATGTGGGATTGGGTGATCATGATGTGGGATTGGGTAAACATGACGTGGGATTGGGTGATCATAATGTGGGATTGGGTGATCATGATGTGGGATTGGGTGATCATGACGTGGGATTGGGTGATCATAATGTGGGATTGGGTGATCATGACGTGGGATTGGGTGATCATAATGTGGGATTGGGTGATCATAATGTGGGATTGGGTGATCATGATGTTGAATTGGATGTCTCTTAGGAGTGGTGTATACAGGAGGTTATTAATATGATGATTGTCATGAAAGATAAGCTAATCACTCTGGAAATGATTAAGAGATAAAGAAGATTGGTATTATACGTACAACAGCTGCTCTTTCTAACCATTTTTTTTATATATACATACAGAAAAAGCATTCATACATACGCTATGATAATGTTGACACTAGCGAGACAATAACTCAAAGCGAGAAAAATGAAATTGATTTATGCCCAACATTTTCTTTTTTCTTAGGCTACCATAATCATGATGAGAGAGAGAGAGAGAGAGAGAGAGAGAGAGAGAGAGAGAGAGAGAGAGAGAGAGAGAGAGAGAGAGAGAGAGAGAGACAGAGAGAGAGAGAGAGAGAGTATTGTGAAAACACATACAAATATACAAATTTTCCCCAGTGACTTCACATCTAAATGAATGCATGATATGGTCAACCTCAATGAAAATGCAGTTTAGACATTTCAAGAAAGAGCACTCATTATATAATCAAATATTTATATTCACCTCTCATACTGACATCTTCATCATCTTTTCTTTAATAAAATATACGCGTATACTATCTATCTATCTATCTAGTATGGATACCTAAACAAAAGCTTCGTCATTGGATGACTATACCTTCCAGAAAAAATAGATTGATTATAAAGAATGTTTTTTTTTTCTTAATGGTTCCTTCTGGTACAGTAAAGTACAGTACTGTGTCTCTGTACCATCTTGTCTTAGATATAACATATATATATTGTTAACTACACAAGTGTTTGAAGCAACCATTTCAGGAGATGGTCTATGGCTTGGGCGAACAAGGTGCCGTTAACTGTGTCCATTTATTCGTACAATAAGTGAGAAATTCCATGTCCCTTTCATACAGAAGCATGTCCACTTATACACTTACAATGTGTTGTGAAATAAGTGGGGTTTTGAATACAGTATATATATTTCATAAATGTGTACGAGCTATTCATCAACCCTTGTACGGAGATGTGTTAACAAGTGGGTGTTATTTGAAAATCTAAAGTTGTTGTAAAAACCTGTGAATTATTGTAAATGATAATGTCTGTGGTGGGAAAGCTTCATTTACAGGTGACACACAGTGAGGGTTTCATTTACAGGCACTAGTAGAATTTACAGATATACTGGTTAAGGTGAGAAAAAATAATATATTACTTACTCGCTCTTGATATATATATATATATATATATATATATATATATATATATATATATATATATATATATATATATATATATATATATATATATACATATATGTCATATATATATATATATATATATATATATATATATATATATATATATATATATATATATATATATATATATGTCATATATGTATATATATATATATATATATATATATATATATATATATATATATATATATATATATATATATATATATATATATATATATATATATATAATCAATGTGTCATTTCGAGGTTTCTTTAAATATTTGTTTAACTTCGATTACTTGATTATCTCAAACTACACGTTTATCACAGTGAATGATCAAATCTCATTATACGAAAATAATATCATAAACAAGAGGATGATGAACACGAAGAAGAAGAAGAAGAAGAAGAAGAAGAAGAAGAAGAAGAAGAAGAAGAAGAAGAGAGAAAAAAGAAATCAAACACTTTTGTTACCAAGGATCATTTCAGTGATTAGAGTTAATTATGCAACAAATTCCATTGATTATCAAGACAGTCATTTGTCTCATGTAAGACGTTGATTGTTTAATGACAGCAATTTGAGATTAACGAGAAGACCCCGGGAGCGAACGAACGAACGAGCGATCGGCGGTCCCGCTCCGCTGCTGGCATCGGCTGATATCGGCTGCCTCTCGTTTAACACATAGAACACGATAGCCGTTCCTCTCTACGATAGCCATGAGACACGATATCAGTTCCTCTCCACCATAACCATGAGACACGATAGCCGTTCCTCTCCACGATAGCCATAAGACACGATAGCCGTTCCTCGCCACGATATCCGTAAGACACGATAGCAATTCCTTTAGACGATAACCATAGGACACGATAGCACTTCCTCCAAAATGATAGCAAGGAAATGAACCACACGATTAGCCTAACTGCGCAGCACGATACCAATTTTTCCACACGATAACAAAATAAAATACGATAGGAAACTGTTTTTACACGATAGCCATCGATAATCATCATTACCACAATGCTATCTTTCCACTATTAAAATACGCAGAAATATGCGATATAGTCAGTATATCGTAAGAATGCACAGAAATATGCGATATAGTCAGTATATCGTAGAAATACGCAGAAATATGCGATATAGTCGGTATATCGTAAAAATACGCAGAAATATGCGATATAGTCGGTATATCGTAGAAAATACGCAGAAATATGCGATATAGTCGGTATATCGTAAAAATACGCAGAAATATGCGATATAGTCGGTATATCGGAAAAAATACGCAGAAATATGCGATATAGTCGGTATATCGTAAAAAGGAAAACTGAAAAAGAAATCTTGCGCTATCTCCCCTGACGTCATACGAAAAAAAAAGAAAAGAAAATTAAATGGTTAATTTAAATCGCTTGAAATACGACATCTGGCTAAACAAACGCTATAAACAATATATAGAAATAGAATCTATAGTAATTCTATAGAGATATACGAAGCGAGAGTGGACGATTATATTATTGGTGACACACACACACACACACACACACAATTACACACACACACACACACACACACACACACACACACACACACACACACACACTTATCACCTATTTGCATACGATATGTTTACAGGTAAATAAATCCCGTCGTGTACAACACAGCAATCTCTCTCGTCCGCCTCATTCCTCCACCGCTCAACCCGTACCAGTCACTCGTTATATGAGCCAACTGCCCAATTCAGTCGTTTAGGTGACTATAGCTTCGAACCCATAATCTCCCTCGAATCATAAGTCGTCCAGAATATTTCATTCTATTATTTTAATTTCATAACATCAGTTGTTATAATTCATCGTCCGCTGTACCACTGTACTTCGTTATCATCGTATCTCATCAACCACTTGGTGTTTCCTCCATTTTCATGACGTAGCGGGAGAGGAATTAAGTCATTTTGATGTTAATAAGACGTTTAGATAATATGTCGATATTTTAGATGTATGTATTTGATATTCGATGCTTCTGTAATACCCAGGAATTAGAAAATCTAATTTCTAAATGAAGATGTGAGTTTGAAGTTTGAAAAGAATTGACTGTGACTTGGGCCTGTTTCTGTGTTGCCTATCTATCTATCTATCTATCTATCTATCTATCTATCTATATATATATATATATATATATATATATATCTCCCCCATACATATTCGCCATTTCCCACGCTAGTGAGGTAGCGTCAAGAACAGAGAACTGAGCCTTAGCGGGAATATCCTCACTTGGCCCCCTTCTCTGTTCCTTCTTTTGGAAAATTAAAAACAAGAGGGGAGGATTTCCAGCCCCCCGCTCCCGCTCAATATATATATATTTATATATTAGAGTATCTCACATTACCCGCTGAGCCAATATATCCTATACTGTCTCACATCTCGTGTGTGTGTGTTTATCTATAGCTTTATGTCATTTATCACCTCAAACACAAATAACCATCGACCATCGCTTCGTGAAATCGCGGACTTACATATCTATAAGTCTTATACCCGTCCTATACAAGAGGGTATAGCACACATACACGAACATATAGGACATAGAAGCACATATATAGCACATAATAAGGCTATAAGGTATAGCACATACACGAACATATAGGATATAGAAGTATATATATAGCACATAATGAGGCTATAAGGTATAGCACACACACAAGCATATAGGATATAGAAGTATATATGAATAGCACATAATGATACTATACAGCCCAGACGAGTATGTAGCTCACACGCAAGAATACATAACATACAGGAGTATTATGTACTTGGACTACACATATACATATATACACCGTCACCAAACTACACAATGTCTTTGTAAAACTTACCTCACCATCACAAACACCTTCGAAAGAGCCTCTTATACTCTGTTGCTGTTTCACTTCCTTCGTATCCACGGCTTGGATGTGTGTTTCACTTCCTTCGTATCCACGGCTTGGATGTGTGTTTCACTTCCTTCGTATCCACGGCTTGGATGTGTGTTTCACTTCCTTCGTATCCACGGCTTGGATGTGTGTTTCACTTCCTTCGTATCCACGGCTTGGATGTGTGTTTCACTTCCTTCGTATCCACGGCTTGGATGTGTGTTTCACTTCCTTCGTATCCACGGCTTGGATGTGTGTTTCACTTCCTTCGTATACACAGTGGCGGCGATGGGACGTTTCTGTCTCTAGCGATGAAATCTGGAGGGAAAAAAAGAGAAGAAAGAAATACCAAGCGTTATTCGTACGTGTGACCACTGGGGGAAAAAAAAAATAATGCCCCCTGGACGCGTATATCATTATTTTCCCCCCTGCGTTTAATGTGATTTGTAGAGAAAGTCGAATTTTGTGGTGGAAATTGTGGTCTTCTACTATATATATGTATATATATATATATATATATATATATATATATATATATATATATATATATATATATATATATATATATACAGTATGAATTATGTACATGTGTATATATGTATATGTTTGTGTGTGTATATATATTTGTAACATTGAGATGTACAGTTATGTATATTTGCGTGTGTGGACGTGTATGTATATACATGTGTATGGGGGTGGGTTGGGCCATTTCTTTCGTCTGTTTCCTTGCGCTACCTCGCAAACGCGGGAGACAGCGACAAAGCAAAATAAATAAAAAAAAAATATATATATACATATAACTTGAATTTTCAGAGATTATATGACGAAAGAGTTATCATAGTTTAATAAAAGTACTTAAGAAATCTTTGACGGTCTACATACACACACACACACACACACACACACACACACACACACACACACACACACACACTTAAATACGAACTCACAACCACGCAAGCACATAAGCCCTTTGAGACACATAAAAGTACAACAATTTATCTGTAGGAATACGATTCTGATATTCACCTTAGAGAAATACTAAGTAATACCACTCAGTTCTACATCATATAGTCTTTCAGAGACGAGAAATACTTTCGGGTCGCTGTGTCATCCACAATTTCAACAATTCATCCCTCCGTTTCCCCACAGCGCGTCGCTGTGTTATGCAATCTCGTGGACTTCGGTGATATAGATGTCCCTTTCATTATCCACCTGGGACATGAAAACAAAAGAATGATACTTAGGTTTGCGTCTTCGTCATCATCATCATCATCATCATCTTCATCATCATCATCAGAAGGTGTGTAACACTGAATCCAGACAAAAATTTATGAAAACTACGAACGCTGGATATTTCTTTCACTTCCAGCCACTTCCAGCGCCAAGATAACTAACAGTGTTCTAGCACCAAGATAACTAACACTGTTCCAGCGCCAAGATAACTAACAGTGTTCTAGCACCAAGATAACTAACACTGTTCCAGCGCCAAGATAACTAACACTGTTCCAGCGCCAAGATAACTAACACTGTTCCAGCGCCAAGATAACTAACACTGTTCCAGCGGCAAGATATCTAACACTGTTCCAGCACCAAGATAACTAACACTGTTCCAGCGGCAAGATATCTAACACTGTTCCAGCACCAAGATAACTAACACTGTTCCAGCGGCATAATAACTAACACTGTTCCAGCGGCAAGATATCTAACACTGTTCCAGCACCAAGATAACTAACACTGTTCCAGCGGCATAATAACTAACACTGTTCTAGCGGCAAAATAACTAACACTGTTCCAGCGGCAAGATAACTAACACTGTTCCACCGGCAAAATAACTAACACTGTTCCACCGGCAAGATAACTAACACTGTTCCAGCGGCAAAATAACTAACACTGTTCCAGCGCCAAGATAACTAACACTGTTCCAGCGCCAAGATAACTAACATTGTTCCAGCGCCAAGATAACTAACACTGTTCCAGCGCCAAGATAACTAACACTGTTCCAGCGGCAAAATAACTAACACTGTTCCAGCGCCAAGATAACTAACACTGTTCCAGCGGCAAAATAACTAACGCTGTTCCAGCGCCAAGATAACTAACACTGTACCAGCGGCAAGATAACTAACACTGTTCCAGCGGCAAAATAACTAACACTGTTCCAGCGCCAAGATAACTAACACTGTTCCAGCGCCAAGATAACTAACATTGTTCCAGCGGCAAGATAACTAACACTGTTCCAGCGGCAAAATAACTAACACTGTTCCAGCGCCAAGATAACTAACACTGTTCCAGCGGCAAAATAACTAACGCTGTTCCAGCGCCAAGATAACTAACACTGTACCAGCGGCAAGATAACTAACACTGTTCCAGCGGCAAAATAACTAACACTGTTCCAGCGCCAAGATAACTAACACTGTTCCAGCGCCAAGATAACTAACATTGTTCCAGCGGCAAGATAACTAACACTGTTCCAGCGGCAAAATAACTAACGCTGTTCCAGCGCCAAGATAACTAACACTGTTCCAGCGCCAAGATAACTAACACTGTTCCAGCGGCAAGATAACTAACACTGTTCCAGCGCTAAGATAACTAACACTGTTCCAGCGACAAGATAACTGACAGCGTTCCAGTGTGACGCTTCAAAAAAAAGAAAAACGTTTATGGGTTTAGAAAAAAAACCTGGAACGCCCTATAGCTCTACGGGTTTATAGATTACGTGTTCCCAAGGATAAGGGGAATTTAGTTTTTTCGTAGACTAAATTTTGAATAAATATGTTTCGATTTCAACATAATATCCTGAACTGTTAAATTTATAGAATATTGCCGACCATTTAGAAAACAATGTCTGATAGTTGCAAAGGAAATAGAATTTATATCAATTTATAATGTATATTATACACATTTTCATAGTCATATAATTTGCGAAGAAATATTTTCGTGACGTATATAAATCCCACAATACCATCCTGTGGTATAATACACATTCTCATACATTCATCCACTATATAAATCACTATCTCATAATGTATATAGATATAAAGTACCACACAGTCATACAATACACATTCCTATACTCTTTACTTCGTCTGTAAACAAGTGTTTCTGTGATGTATACGCTGCTTGGGACGCCGCCGGCCGATCGATCCTACACCGTCTATAATGTGTATCGTCAATGCTTTATAGAGGAACTTTAGGAGGTTTCAGTAGCGTTCAAGAGATCATGAGGGAGGACACTCCGACGTAGCGGGTCCAGCCGAGAGCGCTAAGACTGGGTCAGGGAAAAGCCGACCGACCAGCGTAACTCGCTATCTCGCTTCTCATTATTTTCCCTCATTCTATAATTACGTACTTAAAGATAACGTATATATATATATATATATATATATATATATATATATATATATATATATATATATATATATATATATATATATTCTTTTTTTTCCTTTTAAACTATTCACCATTTCCCGTGTTAGCGACGTAGCGTTAAGAACAGAGGACTGGGCCTTTGAGGGAATATCCTCACCTGGCCCCCTTCTCTGTTCCTTCTTTTGGAAAATTAAAAAAAAAAAAAAACGAGAGGGAGGATTTCCAGTCCCCCGCTCCCTCCCCTTTTAGTCGCCTTCTACGACACGCAGGGAATACGTGGGAAGTATTCTTTCTCCCCTATCCCCAGGGATAATATATATATATATATATATATATATATATATATATATACAAACCACGGAAGCGGAAAATACGAAGAAGTGTCAAGCGCTTTCGTATAATTACATGGTCAGGAATTGAATACAAATAAAGACGAACCAGGATATGAATGCATGAGCCACCACCGGGCGGGGCCGGCGCACGACACAAGAAACAGGGGATGATGGGATAAGAAGACGGAGTGGCAAAAACAGGAGCGCCCAGTGTTTTCCCCAATGATCATTACGATCTCGCACTGCGTGACGTCATTGTCATCATCACTGCTTCACTGTCATGCTCACTATCCTCCAACCAGAGGCTCATTATCCTCCACTCACCATCAGTTTCGATATTGTTCCTTCCGATTCACTATTCCTTCCGACTTTATCATCTATCCTAACCATTATCTATGGTATCAATTGACTCCCTTATTCTGCAGAGCCCCACACTGTCTATCCTCACATCCGCTATCACCTTTACTGTCTATCTTCGCCGTCATCAACGACCTTCTATGAATCTATCTATCTTTGACGGTCACACCAATAGACTTTTTTTTTCTGTCTCTCTCTCTGTAATTAGAGGAGAGGAAGCAGTGGTTAGACGGAGGAAGGAATAGCTTGAAGTAGAGAAGAAGACTGAAGCGTGTACAAGTGTGTGGTGTAAGCGTTTTTGATGCATGTGGCTAATTGTCCGGAACCGTGTTTTTGGTGCCTTGCTTCGAAATCCTCCGGGCAGAGTGGAGGGGTGTGTATGTATTCATATTGATCCTGTGTACATCAATGGGTCACTAGACCCTCCCTGAGTGCTCCGAGGTAACCCGAGGGTGTTCGAGGGAACCGACTGTGTTCCCCAAGTCTGTACTGTTGTCGACATCCCGGATATGTCTGTGGTTTGTCTTCACCTCTCTGCTACACTCTCTGGGCTGCCTCTCTCACTTATGAACCAACTAGTTCAATAGTTAATCGTTCGTCTTGCTATATACGGTGTTTTCAATATAAGGTTCTTCTTTTCATTTCTGTCGAATCGTAAAACCTTAGTTTGTATGATCCTCTGTCGCTTCAGCATGGGTGATCTTAGGGCGTGGAACGTTGGTGTAGATGTGTGTGTGTGTGTGTGTGTGTGTGTGACGACGGGTGTTATCATAGCCTTGACTAAGCGTAATTCTTGGCCCTCTGGAAGGTGGCAGGATCCGTATAGACTGGTCAGGGCCACTGTTCCTTGTGTGGAACTCCTGTTGATATGATCTACCGTCAGTGCCCTTGATGTTGGTGTGTGATCCACGATGGATTCTGC
The DNA here is from genome assembly GCF_036320965.1 of Panulirus ornatus. Taxonomy (NCBI): domain Eukaryota; kingdom Metazoa; phylum Arthropoda; class Malacostraca; order Decapoda; family Palinuridae; genus Panulirus; species Panulirus ornatus. Next base: position 23,268,278 of record NC_092279.1, read on the forward strand.
AGCTCTTCTTGTCTTCTGACTCCCGCTTTTCTCCTCCCGTTCCAAGGCAGAGGGTAGAACTTGGTTACTATTCTCATGGGTTGAGTGATGACCGTTGGCTGTCAGTTATCACTCCTTTGCCCAAGGTAACCCTTCTTTTTGTTTCCGTTTCACTCTCACCTGGGCTGCTAGCAGCTTTCCACTCCACAAACATACAGTCTGTCCTCACACACACACACACACAGCACTTGACGACAAGTGGTGCACACAGCTCGGTCTTCTTCGTTAACGCTAGATTGTCTCATTTGTCTCGTCTGTATGTACCACACAGACCCCTCGTTCTGTGCTCAGATAACAGTAAGTACGGTATATTTTTTTCCCCTGTCATTGGCGTGTGCTTAAGGCTACGTGTTCCTTGAAATCGTAGACGTGTAGATGTGTACAAATGTGCACTGAATGCCCGACTAACCTGGAGATTATTTTTTGATAAAGGATTTCAACCATTACTCTTACGATTAATACAAAATGATAACAAAATTAAACAAATGATAGGCTAATTAACATCAGGTAACCTCAATATAACAGATGATACGTGCCTTAACTTTTTAGCGACCCAGATTTTACATATATGATTTTCTCTATCCATGAATAAGCCAATTTATTTTTCCACGACACAAAGGGGAAACACAGCAAACTACACACATACTCCATATACCCACTCGTAAAATCCTGAACTATAGATGAACTTGATATACCTACACAAACAAAATCAAACCCAACCTACCTTAACCTAACCTAACCTAACCTAACCTAAACAAACCTATCCGTATAATAGAAGCACAAAATCGTAGATGGCACATATGCAGTATCTACCAGTAGACTCAACCCCTCCCTCCCCACAAACACAGACACCCCACTACCTGTAATGTCCCCCCAGAAAACAGAGATTCGAACCTCCGCTACATGTGTCGAGGCCATTATTTCGTGCGAACAAGGAAACCATGGGCACCACCATAGCTTAGTCTTGACACACATAGCCTTCCACACAAATGTCGCAGGTTCGATTCCTTGTGACTGGGAGATTTTTTATTTTAGTATGTCGTACAGAAGTGCGCGTTGTTGCAAGCGCTATTTGATTATGCGCACACCACAAGTCCACCTTTCCGTTGACTTCATATCTTAGCCCGCTAGCGGGGCCAGACTGGGAAACTGGGTACATATTTCAACCCCAGAGGTCCCCCTTGAATATTGCTCCCCCCGAAGTCACCCTCTTTAATATTGCTCCCTCCCCTCCCCCCCCCAAAAAAAATATATATAAAGTACTTAAGAAATCTTTGACAGTCTACACACACACACACACACACACACACACACACACACACACACACAACACACACATACACACACACACACTTAAAAACGAACTCACAACCACGCAAAAAACACATAAGCCCTTTGAGACACACAAAAGTACAACAATTTATCTGTAGGAATACGATTCTGATATTCACCTTAGAGAAATACTAAGTAATACCACTCAGTTCTACATCATATAGTCTTTTGAGAGACGAGAAATACTTCTGGTCGCTGTGTCATCCACAATTTCAACAATTTATCCCTCCGTTTCCCCACAGCGCGTCGCTGTGTTATGCAATCTCGTGGACTTCGGTGATATAGATGTCCCTTTCATTATCCACTGGGGACATGAAAACAAAAGAATGATACTTAGGTTTACGTCTTCGTCATCATCATCATCAATCATCATCTTAAATCATCATCATCAGAAGGTGTGTAACACTGAATCCAGACAAAAATTTATGAAAACTACGAACGCTGGATATTTCTTTCACTTCCAGCCACTTCCAGCGCCAAGATAACTAACAGTGTTCTAGCACCAAGATAACTAACACTGTTCCAGCGCCAAGATAACTAAAGTGTTCTAGCACCAAGATAACTAACACTGTTCCAGCGCCAAGATAACTAACACTGTTCCAGCGCCAAGATAACTAACACTGTTCCAGCGCCAAGATTAACTAACACTGTTCCAGCGGCAAGATATCTAACACTGTTCCAGCACCAAGATAACTAACACTGTTCCAGCGGCAAGATATCTAACACTGTTCCAGCACCAAGATAACTAACACTGTTCCAGCGGCAAAAATAACTAACACTGTTCCAGCGGCAAGATATCTAACACTGTTCCAGCACCAAGATAACTAACACTGTTCCAGCGGCATAATAACTAACACACTGTTCTAGCGGGCAAAATAACTAAACACGTTCCAGCGGCAAGATAACTAACACTGTTCCACCGGCAAAATAACTAACACTGTTCCACCGGCAAGATAAACTAACTAACACTGTTCCAGCGGCAAAATAACTAACACTGTTCCAGCGCCAAGATAACTAACACTGTTCCAGCGCCAAGATAACTAACATTGTTCCAGCGCCAAGATAACTAACACTGTTCCAGCGCCAAGATAACTAACAACTGTTCCAGCGGAAAAATAACTAACACTGTTCCAGCGCCAAGATAACTAACACTGTTCCAGCGGCAAAATAACTAACGCTGTTCCAGCGCCAAGATAACTAACACTGTACCAGCGGCAAGATAACTAACACTGTTCCAGCGGCAAAATAACTAACACTGTTCCAGCGGCAAGATAACTAACACTGTTCCAGCGGCAAGATAACTAACAGTGTTCCAGCGGCAAGATAACTAACACTGTTCCAGCGGCAAAATAACTAACACTGTTCGCGCCAAGATAACTAACACTGTTCCAGCGGCAAAATAACTAACGCTGTTCCAGCGCCAAGATAACTAACACTGTCCAGCGGCAAGATAACTAACACTGTTCCAGCGCACAAATAACTAACACTGTTCCAGCGCAAGATACTAACACTGTTCCAGCGCCAAGATAACTAACATTGTTCCAGCGGCAAGATAACTAACACTGTTCCAGCGGCAAAATAACTAACGCTGTTCAGCGCAAATAACTAACACTGTTCCAGCGCAAGATAACTAACACTGTTCCAGCGGCAAGATAACACAACGGTTCCAGCGGCAAGATAACTAACACTGTTCCAGCGGCAAAATAACTGACAGCGTTCCAGTGTGACGCTTCAAAAAAAAAGAAAAACGTTTATGGGTTTAGAAAAAAAACCTGGAACGCCCTATAGCTCTACGGGTTTATAGATTACGTGTTGCCAAGGATAAGGGGAATTTAGTTTTTTCGTAGACTAAATTTTGAATAAAAATTTTTCGATTTCAACATAATATCCTGAGTTGTTGAATTTATAGAATATTGCCGACCATTTAGAAAACAATGTCTGATAGTTGCAAAGGAAATAGAATTTATATCACTTTATAATGTATATTATACACATTTTCATAGTCATATAATTTGCGAAGAAATATTTTCGTGACGTATATAAATCCCACAATACCATCCTGTGGTATAATACACATTCTCATACATTCATCCACTATATAAATCACTATCTCATGATGTATATAGATATAAGGTACCACACAGTCATACAATACACATTCCTATACTCTTTACTTCGTATGTAAACAAGTGTTTCTGTGATGTATACGCTGCTTGGGACGCCGCCGGCCGATCGATCCTACACCGTCTATAATGTGTATCGTCAATGCTTTATAGAGGAACTTTAGGAGGTTTCAGTAGCGTTCAAGAGATCATGAGGGAGGACACTCCGACGTAGCGGGTCCAGCCGAGAGCGCTAAGACTGGGTCAGGGAAAGGCCGACCGACCAGCGTAACTCGCTATCTCGCTTCTCATTATTTTCCCTCATTCTATAATTACGTACATAAAGATAACGAGTATATATATATATATATATATATATATATATATATATATATATATATATATATATATATATATATATATATATATATTCTTTTTTTTCCTTTTAAACTATTCACCATTTCCCGTGTTAGCGACGTAGCGTTAAGAACAGAGGACTGGGCCTTTGAGGGAATATCCTCACCTGACCCCCTTCTCTGTTCCTTCTTTTGGAAAATTAAAAAAAAAAAAAAACGAGAGGGAGGATTTCCAGTCCCCCGCTCCCTCCCCTTTTAGTCGCCTTCTACGACACGCAGGGAATACGTGGGAAGTATTCTTTCTCCCCTATCCCCAGGGATATATATATATATATATATATATATATATATATATATATATACAAACCACGGAAGCGGAAAATACGAAGAAGTATCAAGCGCTTTCGTATAATTACATGGTCAGGAATTGAATACAAATAAAGACGAACCAGGATATGAATGCATGAGCCACCACCGGGTGGGGCCAGCGCACGACACAAGAAACAGGGGATGATGGGATAAGAAGACGGAGTGGCAAAAACAGGAGCGCCCAGTGTTTTCCCCAATGATCATTACGATCTCGTACTGCGTGACGTCATTGTCATCATCACTGCTTCACTGTCATGCTCACTATCCTCCAACCAGAGGCTCATTATCCTCCACTCACCATCAGTTTCGATATTGCTCCTTCCGATTCACTCTTCCTGTCGACTTTATTATCTATCCTAACCATTATTTATGGTGTCAATTGACTCCCTTATTCTGCAGAACCTCACACTGTCTATCCTAACATCCGCTATCACCTTTACTGTCTATCTTCGCCGTCATCAACGACCTTCTATGAATCTATCTATCTTTGACGGTCACACCAATAGACTTTTTTTTTCTGTCTCTCTCTGTAATTAGAGGAGAGGAAGCAGTGGTTAGACGGAGGAAGGAATAGCTTGAAGTGGAGGAGAAGACTGAAGCGTGTACAAGTGTGTGGTGTAAGCGTTTTTGATGCATGTGGCTAATTGTCCGGAACCGTGTTTTTGGTGCCTTGCTTCGAAATCCTCCGGGCAGAGTGGAGGGGTGTGTATGTATTCATATTGATCCTGTGTACATCAATGGGTCACTAGACCCTCCCTGAGTGCTCCGAGGTAACCCGAGGGTGTTCGAGGGAACCGACTCTGTTCCCCAAGTCTGTACTGTTGTCGACATCCCGGATATGTCTGTGGTTTGTCTTCACCTCTCTGCTACACTCTCTGGGCTGCCTCTCTCACTTATGAACCAACTAGTTCAATAGTTAATCGTTCGTCTTGCTATATACGGTGTTTTCAATGTAAGGTTCTTCTTTTCATTTCTGTCGAATCGTAAAACCTTAGTTTGAATGATCCTCTGTCGCTTCAGCATGGGTGATCTTAGGGCGTGGAACGTTGGTGTAGATGTGTGTGTGTGTGTGTGTGTGACGACGGGTGTTATCATAGCCTTGACTAAGCGTAATTCTTGGCCCTCTGGAAGGTGGCAGGATCCGTATAGACTGGTCAGGGCCACTTTTCCTTGTGTGGAACTCCTGTTGATATGATCTACCGTCAGTGCCCTTGATGTTGGTGTGTGATCCACGATGGATTCTGCAGCTCTTCTTGTCTTCTGACTCCCGCTTTTCTCCTCCCGTTCCAAGGCAGAGGGTAGAACTTGGTTACTATTCTCATGGGTTGAGTGATGACCGTTGGCTGCCAGTTATCACTCCTTTGGCTAAGGTAACCTGTCTTTTTCTTTCTGTTTCACTCTCACCTGGGCTGCTAGCAGCCTTCCACTCCACAAACATACAGTCTGTCCTTCTCACAAACACAGCACTTGACGACAAGTGGTGCACACAGCTCGGTCTTCTTCGTTAACGCTAGATTGTCTCATCTGTCTCGTCTGTATGTACCACACAGACCCCTCGTTCTGTGCTCAGATAACAGTAAGTACGGTATTTTTTTTTTTCCCTGTCATTGGCGTGTGCTTAAGGCTACGTGTTCCTTGAAATCATAGACGTGTAGATGTGTACAAATGTGCACTGAATGCCCGACTAACCTGGAGATTACTTTTTGATAAAGGACTTCAACCATTACTCTTACGATTAATACAAAATGATAACCAAATCAAACAAATGATAGGCTAATTAACATCAGGTAACCTCAATATAACAGATGATAGGTACATTAACTTTTTAGCGACCCAGATTTTACAAATATGATTTTCTCTATCCATGAATGAGCCAATTATATTTTTCCACGACACACGCACATCACAGCAAACTACACACATACTCCATATACCCCACTCGTAAAATCCTGAACTACAGATGAACTTAACATACCTACACAAACACTCTAACCCAACCTACCTTAACCTAACCTAACCTAACCTAACCTAACCTAACCTAAACGAAGCACAAAATCGTAGATGGTACATATGCAGGTATCTACCAGTAGACTCACACCTCCCTCCCCACAAACACAGACACCACACTACCTGTAATGTCCCCCCAGAAACAGAGATTCGAACCTCCGCTACATGTGTCGAGGCCAGGAGTGCGTGCGAACAAGGAAACCATGGTCACCACCATAGCTTAGTCTTGACACACTAGCCTTCCACACAAGTGTCGCAGGTTCGATTCCTTGTGACTGGGAGATTTTTATTTTAGTATGTCGTACAGAAGTGCGCGTTGTTGCAAGCGCTATTTGATTATGCGCACACCACAAGTCCACCTTTCCTGTTGACTTCATATCTTAGCCCGCTAGCGGGGCCAGACTGGGGAAACTGAGGGTACATATTTCAACCCCAGAGGCTCCCTCTTGAATATTGCTCCCCCAGAAGCTCACCCTCTTGAATATTGCTCTCCTCCCCTCCCCCCAAAAAATATATATATAATGAGCAAAATAATATACTCATAAATCCTGTTTTGAAAAATGGCGGGAGGTTAAGTAGACACTTTTTGTCATAAGGTTATGACTTGGAATAAACGACCAGCCTGGCATGGAATATTACATAGACGCATGAATTGCCCATCTTCTTTTTAAGATAAGGAATCAAAGATCCATCAAAAAAGGTTTCGTTTCTCTTTTGTTGATAATCAATGGATTCAAAGATCCTTTAAAAAAGGTTTCGTTTCTCTTTTGTTGATAATTAATGGAATCAAAGATCCTTTAAAAAAGGTTTCGTTTCTCTTTTGTTGATAATCAATGTAATCAAAGATTCTTTAAAAGGAGGTTTCGTTTCTCTTTTGTAGATAATCAATGGAATCAAAGATCCTTCAAAAGAGGTTTCGTTTCTCTTTTGTTGATCATAAATGGAATCAAAGATCCTTCATAAAAGGTTTCGTTTCTCTTTTGTAGATAATCAATGAAATCAAAGATCCTTTAAAAAAGGTTTCGTTTCTCTTTTGTAGATAATCAATGGAATCAAAGATCCTTTAAAAAAAGGTTTCGTTTCTCTTTGTAGATAATCAATGGAATCAAAGATCCTTCAAAAAAGGTTTCGTTTCTCTTTTGTTGATCATCAATGGAATCAAAGATCCTTTAAAAAAGGTTTCGTTTCTCTTTTGTAAATAATCAAATGAATGCTTAAAGATGGTGCTCTTCCTTACCATATTTCTTTTACATAATTCATTACTATGTATTTATTGCATGACTTGGATACTAATAAAGGTGTGTTATATATTAATGATCATACAAATAGACAGTAGATCACTGTACTTTATATGTATATATATATATATATATATATATATATATATATATATATATATATATATATATATATATATATATATATATATATATATATATTTCTTCTTTCTTTTAAACTATTCGCCATTTCCCGCATTAGCGAGGTAGCGTTAAGAACAGAGAACTGGGCCACTGAGGGAATATCCTCACCTGGCCCCCTTCTCTGTTCCTTCTTTTGGAAAATTAAAAAAAATTGAGAGGGGAGGATTTCCAGCCCCCCGCTTCCTCCCCTTTTAGTCGCCTTCTACGACACGCAGGGAATACGTGGGAAGTATTCTTTCTCCCCTATCCCCAGGGATAATATATATATATATATATATATATATATATATATATATATATATATATATATATATATATATATATATATATATATATATATATATCATCTACTGAGGACATCTAGATAATCTACTGAGCTAAAAGAAAACGGCAGAATTTTTCCATGATCATTTTGTTATTAACATTTTCCCCCTTTATAAGTTTCATATAAATTCTCTCTCTCTCTCTCTCTCTCTCTCTCTCTCTCTCTCTCTCTCTCTCTCTCTCTCTCTCTCTCTCTCTCTCTCAGCACCAGCACCATAACAACCCCCCTCCCTCCCTCTTCCCCTCCTCCCCATCTCCTTCCCTCCCTCCATCTCCCTCCCTCTCCCCCACACCACAGACCATCCACACTTCATCATATGATAATGATTCACTTCACATTTGGTCATCGCCGAGGCAAACAATGTCCACCACCACCACCCATCCCTATCACCAACCACCCCCCTCCACACCACCACCACAGCCCAGCCTTGGACCCCACCACATCAACGTGCGCCCCACCACCACCATGGACCCAACCCATGAATGTACGTATGCCTCACCATGGACAACCACACCCTCTTCCCCATGAACGTACGCCTCAATTCTCACTCATCCCATGAACGTACGCTTCAATACGCACTCATCTCATGAGTGTACGCCTCACCAAAGAACTGTCCCACGAACGTACGCCTCATAAACGTACGCCAAATGAACGTACGCTCTACCACAGACCCACCCCTGCAAATGTACACCTCACCAAAGACCCACCTAATGAAAGTACGCCCCACTTCGCACCCACCCTATCAGAAGGACGTCCCACCACAGACCCACCCCATGAACGAGTGTCCGACAACGGATCCACCTCCTGAACGTACGCCCCACCACAGACCCACCCTATGAACGTACGACCCACCACAGACCCACCCATCAACGTAAGCCCAACCAACCACAGACCCACCCTACGAACATGCGTCCCACAACGGGCCCACACCATCAGCCTAAAAGCCCACCTCATCACGACCCACCCATCCCACACACACAACAAACATCCTGTTCCACCCACAAAAAAACCTCTCTTGGTGATTCGGGTCCTAATGACCTGTCAGATGGTTACCCCCGGCTACTACCGTCCTCAGATCCGTCTTTTAGGGTTACGAGAACATTTCTAACAAGACGAGAAGGGAAAAAAAGAAGAAATTTAACAAGATTAACGAAAGTGCTAGCAAGAGAATCGAAGCACTTAGTGAAAAACAACACCATCTTGGCTGAAAAAAAAAAACATAAAAAAAACATACAAATTGACAGCAAGATAAATCAAATTTCTGGAAATAAATTTGTGAAAATTAGAGAGCTAAACTTTATGAAAGACAGCTAATTTTTTTTTTCCAGTTAGAAGATAAAATTTTATACATTGACATGACGGGAAGCAAACTCAAAAAATTAGGTTCTGAAATTCATATTTTGATCAGTTCTAAGAATCTACATTAGATTTAGAACATAGAGCACAACATGAGACAACATCTACTTACATCACGCATCAAAATCCATTTTCTTTTTTTTAAAGTTATCATCACCGAAAAATTTGTATCATACAATATCATCGAATTTTTCTGGTGCCATATATGTAGTTTCTTACTTTTAGTAAACAGCAAAAAGCGACTTCCACTCTATATAAAAGTCTTTTTAATGAAAATTTTCATTTCGAAAAGACACATGTATCAATCTGGATTTTTTTCTTATAAAAATCTGAAGTGACATTTAAATTTTGTAGTCTTTTAATGAAATTTTAAATTTCGAAAAGACAAAATATTAACCTGGATTTTTTTTTTTTTTTAACAATCTGAAGTTACATTTAGACTCTGTTGAGAGGATGTGGAAGTTCTTAGAGACATCAGAAGAAAAAGAAAGAATACAAATTTCCAAGGCTAAATTTCATAAGAGTATGCTTTAATAAGGACGCGAAATTTCCGGTATTATTTCTAGGTATTTCCTTGAACATGAAATTTCCTTCAGATTGTGTCCTCTAAGAACATGATATTTCCCAAACAATTTCTTGGACGAACATGTAATTTCCCCGAAAACAAAATTTCCCCGACGAAACGTAAAAATTCCCTGAACCAAATTTCCCGAAGAGCAATAAAAATTTCCCTAAACAATTTCCCATAAGGAGGTGAAATCTCCCAGACACTTATATATTTCCATAAGAATTCAAGATTGAGAAGGAGGGGGAGGGGGGGGGAGGGGGGGTTGTGAGGGGGTGGGGAATGGGGGGAGGGGGTGTGGAAGCAAAAACCAGAAGCTATTTATACCTTAGTCTGTTCCCCCCCCCACAGCCCCCCACACAGCCCCCCCCACAGTACCCCCCACCCCTCCACCTGGTCGACATGCCCTCATTAGATATACTTCTGGTGACATTCGGTCCCATGATTTACAGAGGAAATAAATGATCTAATTTGACCCCTTTTACGCCCTCGTCCAAAGGCTGAACGAGGCTTTAAGAGCGACAGATATTATATCTAATGGACACTTGTGATAAGGAGGGAGAGAGAGAGAGAGAGAGAGAGAGAGAGAGAGAGAGAGAGAGAGAGAGAGAGAGAGAGAGGGTTGGGAGGGGTGGTGGGTGTGTTTTAGAGAGAGAGAGAGAGAGAGAGAGAGAGAGAGAGAGAGAGAGAGAGAGAGAGAGAGAGAGAGAGAGAGAGAGAGAAGAGGTTGGGGGAGGGGTGGGGTGTTAGAGTGGGTGTGTTTTAGAGAGAGAGAGAGAGAGAGAGAGAGAGAGAGAGAGAGAGAGAGAGAGAGAGAGAGAGAGAGAGAGAGAGAGAGAGCCCCTGCGACATTCCCCGGCAGTGAGTGTCTGCCGGACCAACACCGACCAATAAGTCGGTGCCAGGGTTGAGGGTGACAGCTATCTGTCTGACTACCGCTGCTCATAAATCATGGAAACGCGCCTCCCTCCCTCCCTCCCTCACCACACACTCCCTCCTCCTCCTCCTGCACGACCACAACAGTCTCCCTCCCTCCCTCTCCCCTCTCTTCTCTCTCTCTCTCTCTCTCTCTCTCTCTCTCTCTCTCTCTCTCTCCCTCCCTCCCACAGCCGCCTTACCCTACCCTACACACATACACACATACACACACACACACACACACACACCTTCCCCTACCACACCACCACTGTCTCCATCCCTTAAACACACACACACACCTCCCTTGCCTTACACACACACACACACACACCTTCTTCCCCTACCACACCACACCACCACCACTGTCTCCATCCCCTAAACACACACACATACCTCCCTTGCCTTACACACACACACACTCACACACGCACACACACCTTCTTCCCCTACCACACCACCACCACCACCACCACTGCCTCCATCCCCTAAACACACACACACACACCTCCCTTGCCTTACACACACACACACACACACACACACACACACACACACACACACACACAGACACACATTTAATCCCCTTCCCTTAAACCATCTAAAACTTTACACACTTAACCTTAAACCTGCCCCCATCCCTTCCCTTGTATCTTTTCCCCATTACATATATATCACCCCAGGCTGAGCGCTCGCTGTAGTGTGATAAAGGGATAGAAGAAGAAGAAAGAACAAAATAAAAAGGAGAAGGAGCAGACTATGGATAAGATGATATACTGAAGATAATCAATAGAGAACGCGAAAAAGAAAAGAAAAATTAAAGGGGCGAAATACGTAAAGAGCAAGGAAACGAAAAGAAAGAAAATAAATGATGAAAAGTAAGAAGAGTGATTAGAAAAAGGCGGAGATAAGATCACGAAACTAAGGACAAGCGGGAGAGTAAGACGTGTGTGTGAGTGAGAGAGAGAGAGAGAGAGAGAGAGAGAGAGAGAGAGAGAGAGAGAGAGAGAGAGAGAGAGAGAGAGAGAGAGAGAGAGAGAGAGAAGCATTGAATGAGAAGCACAATTGCTCAGGTTAATGTGGCAGATGTGGAACGCGCAGACAGTGGGTGTGAGGCCGGGTTATAGGCATGGCGTGATGTGGGCGTGGTGTGGGCGTGGTGGTGTGGGCGGGGTGGTGTGGTAAGAGCCTAAACGGTGACCACGGGCGTGGTGCTGACTTTTCATGATGGCAGTGTGGGCGGCGCGACACAGGTAGCTGATGTGTGGGGACAGGCGAGGCGGTGGAAGGAAATGGTCCTGTGGTGATGTGGAGACAGGTGGAGCAGGTTCTTGAAGAATGAGGGCGAGGTGGAGGAGTGGAGGGATGGGAGGAGGGAGGGGAAGTGGATAGATGGGTGGGGTACCGCAGGGGGGGAAGAAGAAGAAGAAGGAGGGGAGGTGGGGGAAGAACATGTGGGATGGGGTTGAGGAGGGAGAGCTTGGGGTTAGGGAGGCAAGGGAGGGTGGGTGAACATGGAGAAGTGAGGTGTGATGGCTTATCTTTTTAGGAAATCGTCGTCCCAGGCTACCATGTGTGTGTGTGTGTGTGTGTGTGTGTGTGTGTGTGTGTGTGTGTGTGTGACGTATCTTAACTGGTCAATTACCCAACGAGTGACGTTATTTCTTTACTGGTCAATTGCCCAACTGCCACGTATTCGCTTCCTCAAGCGAGATGAGCCAGGTTTAAGGAAGTTAAAGCGTTATGGCCCAGAGACAAAAGACAACCATTTGTACGTACGTTTGAAGAAGCTCATAGGATCAATGATATGTCAAACTGATGCTGGAAAATATAGCCAGATATAGATAATCATATAGAGACTATCCCAAAATGTAATGCTCTTTAAAACCTGGCACTCTTGGTGAGCTCTCTTAACACCCAATACAGTTTGACAGAAGGTAATAGCACCAGTATGAAAATATCGTCTGGCCCGATGAGGCTCACACAGTCAAAAAAAAAAAAAAAGAATGTGTTGTTGGATTTTAGTGATATGGAGCTATTAAGCCAGGATCAACCATGCCATTAATAACCAGAGAGTTGTATTAACGTTGCTATCCGCCAGGGTGAATGGGGAGGATTAATGATGGCCCGGCAGTGGACCATCACTTCAGTGGCTGTTAAGTTTCTCTCCTCTGCCTCTCTCTCTCTCTCTCTCTCTCTCTCTCTCTCTCTCTCTCTCTCTCTCTCTCTCTCTCTCCCTCTTCTTTCTGCCTCACCTGCACGTGGGCTGCTGGCGTTCACTCCACAAACATAGAACCTCTTCATCCGGCACATAAAGACTTGACAACACGTAATTCGCACACGACTCATTCTTCATCACTCTATGTTAGCTTGCGGTGAGCGCTACGCGTTAGTCCCTCACTATATATATATATATATATATATATATATATTTTTTTTTTTTTCCCTCATTGACAACGCGTAATTCACACTCGACTCTTTCTTCATCACTCTATGTTAGCTGGCGGTGAGCGCTACGCGTTAGTCCCTCACTATATATATATATATCGCTTCCCTCATTTAACATCGTCATTAGTACATCGACCATCGCATCGCATCCCTCCGCTCGTATGATTCGGTCTGCTAACTGTACTATAGTAGAATCAGAGGAAATATAATTTTGAAGTACTTTAGCCACAAGGTTTTGAATCGTGTTGATCAATAACTCATAGAAAACTATAATATGTTTACATGCAGGCGCTATTATAAATTGGTATAACCGCTCTGGGGTATTAATGTCATATAAATCACATTATTCCCTTAGGTTAAAAGTCATTGAGCAGGAAGTAGCCAACAGCAATTTAAGCATTGGATGTCACTATGATAATTGCTATCCAAGAACAAGTAGGATCAATCATCATTGAAAGTCATTATCTTTCATTCTGAAATCCTGATCATATTATATGAAGACATTACACACATTTTATCCCTGGGGATAGGGGAGAAAGAATACTTCCCACGTATTCCCCGAGTGTCGTAGAAGGCGACTAAAAGGGGAGGGAGCGGGTGGCTGGAAATCCTCCCCTTTCTTGTTTTTTTTTAATTTTCCAAAAGAAGCAACAGAGAAGGGGGTCAGGTGAGGATATTCCCTCTAAGGCCCAGTTCTCTGTTCTTAACGCTACCTTGCTAACGCGGGAAATGGCAAATAGTATGAAAAAAAAAAAAATTACACATTTATTTTCCACCAGGTTTAATGTGTTAGTTTCTGGCGATGGTTGAATGCCTTTTCTCTTTTGATCATATGTATCTAGTCCTTTGCCCGTATTATTCTTTAACTGTACAAAACATTTTTACAATCTCAACAATATTTCTTTCAGTTGTACACTATTCATTGGACTATGTATTTTATATTGTTTGTATATACTAGGAAATAACAATGGCATAGGCGTGATTACTCAAATATTTCTGGGCTATAAACCATCTATGAAAAACAAAACAAAAAACGAGGTTATCAGGGGTGCCTACGATAAATTTTTCACATCGTGATAGAATGTCGGACCCTTGCGGTGGAGAGAGAGAGGTATTTCCGTCAAGTGGGAGGTGTTGTTGATGATACATGATATCTCATGTCCACATTGGACAAACCGGAAATTATTGAAGAAAAGGTTAACTATGTTTAATTAGGAACAAGGAAGCATTAGTTCTCTCTCTCTAATTGGGTAGTCTAGTCTTGCAATGTGTTGTATAAATGAAAGTGTAATGCAGGCTACGTGTAGTTCCCCAAAAGTAACATCGAATACTCTTTTATTTCTCCCTATTGAGAAATAATAAATAATGACTTTTGAAATTCTTCTTCCTTAGAGCCAGTGATAAAGCAAATGTAATTTAGAAATATCACATTCTAATGATATGATATCATCTACAACAGAACAATGGACCAAACCCACAGTGAGAGTGGATGTCGTCTTAGAATCATCCTTAACACGTGAACAAGGTGATCAAGATCTATCTTCGTTGGATACGGTAGTTTGACGATAACGGCTTTAACAACTGTCAAAAGTAGTAATCTTAATCGACCAACCAACTAACCCGGAGCTTAATAAACGTGGAAAACTTAAACAGGAATTTCAAGAGTCTTGGACGTGTTAATCTCAAACTAAGTTTCCGTATCCCTTCGAGAGATTCATGAAGTCCATTTGAAAATCTAGTTATCGACATTCTAAAGGTTTATTGAAGTGAGAAAAGCGTATGGACGAGGTTCCTGTATATTGAACTGATAAAGAAAAAACTTATTTTTCCTTTATAAGTACTGATCAAAGTCCGCTTTGGCTGTAAAAGAAATGATCTGTTTTAACAGCACACCGAAGCACCATAATGTACGTTTACTTAATATTATAATATTAGGCCGTTAAAAATGAGCTTTGATAATATAACTATATACCTATCAAGGATTACATGCTACAACTTATTTTCAACCTCATTATTGACAGACATATTACTATAATTACCTTTATTCAAAGTAGGTGGCACATGTAACACATTTTCAAGATCAAAGACTATAAGTAAAACTTCACCTACTGATTTTCTAGTGCTGTGACCAGGTCTCGTGACTCCATGTACATAAATGAATAAATGATCATACTTCAAAAGAAAGCTGAGATTGCGTTCCCCCCTGGATGTCTTGACGGCCTCCCTCTCTCTCTCTACCATCTACAAACAAAAGCGCATCCCATACATTTTCTATGATGGTTCCAATACTCTAATATTCGATCGTCACTTCCGAGAATCTTAAGTATTTTTTGGTCTGAAAGGAAGGATGCGATTCTGATACGTTCATTAGTACACTAATCCATCATCCTGCAATAACATGGTTATAACAAACCTCTGCTATTTCTCACGAAATCACTACGGGAACGGTTTTCAAATTTACGCTCCAGCAAGAGACATAAGGTAGACATTAGTTTCGAGAGACGTTTTGCTGACGAATGAAACAGATCACCAGATTCATACAACCTTACGACTAATACAATGAGATGCCTAAAAGACTGACTGGAGAAGTTGGTTGTTGAAAATAATTAGGTGTGATAAAATACTGCCTTGATTAAGCCAATACGTCTAACCCAGTTTCAATGTCTTTTTATATTCTCGTGAAGACTCTGGGGCGTTTGTATTAAACAGTCTACAGACGCCAAAAACGGTGGCCATAGCATACTAACATCCCACATTATCTGTCAGTCACAGCACTAGTCAAAGGGAGAAAGAATACTTCCCACGTATTCCCTGCGTGTCGTAGAAGGCGACTGAAAGGGGAAGGAGCGAGGGGCTGGAAATCCTCCACACTCTTTTTTTTTTTTCTTTAATTTTCCAAGAGAAGGAACAGAGAAGGGGGCCAGGTGAGGATATTCCCTCAAAGGCTCAGTCCTCTGTTCTTAACGTTACCTCGCTAACGCGGGAAATGGCGAATAGTTTGAAAAAAAGAATATATATATTCTAAACACAACTTTCTTTCGTGAGGCGTAAGGAAGGTTGTCAAAGATCCCATCAACGTCGGGGTATAAGAGGATTCGGGAAGTAAATGTCACTACACACCTGACTGTCATAAGACACCTGTTACCTTCCCTCCCTCCCTCAGCCAGATGGATTCAGACTCCCCGTCATTTTCACTTAACCTAGTTGGTCGACTGTTTAGATTGCACGATGGATGATATCCGATTCCGTTCGGAAGCCGACTTGTTTAACTACTGACCATGTGGTTGGTTATCTGTCTGAATGGGTGATTGGCTGACCGTCTAAATGGCTAGTTGGGTGACTGGTTTAATCATCTAACTAGCTGGGTTGTTTGCTGACTGCGTAAGTTGGCTGGTTAACTAAGAGCTTGGATGATTGACTGGATGACCAGCTGGGCTTATATAGGACTGGGGTCTGAGAGGTTAGCTGTACACTGGGCGTGTGTCAGCTGGTTGGGTATATGAGTGGCGAGTGGGTGTGCAGCTTTGGGGTCGGCACTGGATAGCTCAGTGGGCGTCTAAATGGGTATAGGTGGTAGGCTTGGTGGATGAAATGTTTTCTGGGTAACTACCTGGGTGTCTGGGTAGACGGAGTGGCCATGTAGGTGGGAGGCTGAGTGATCGGGTGGATAGACATGTGGGCGTCGTGTGTGGATGTTAGTCGCACAAATAGATAGGCAAGGATAGAGGTGACTGGATAGCTGCTTGGATAGCTAACTAGGTGGGAAAGATATAGTTCTATATGTGGGTGACGAGCATATAACTATACAAGTGGGTGGTTGACCAGTCGGGTGGCTATATAGATGGGTGGTTGCTGTGTAGGTGGGCGGTTACCGACACAAGTGTGTGCTTTCTATTGGTGATTAGTTGAGTGGCTAAGTGGGTGTACTGTACAAGTCGTGCACCTTAGGTGGGTGGTTGGCCATACTTGTGGGCGTCTAAATGGATGGTTGGCCATAAGTGTGGGCGGCATCTAGGTGGGTTGGATGGCCATACATACACGTATGCGTATAGTTGTGAAGGTGGCCATACATGTAGGCGTCTTGGTCAGGGGGGGAAGGCCATGCGTGTGGGCGGGTGGCCGGCCATACGTGTGGGCGTCCAGGGCGGGCGGGTAGCCATACATGTGGGCGTCCAGGTGGGCGGGTGGGTGGGTGGCTGGGCGCCGTAACTGATCATCTGAGTAATGTTCTCATCAGCAGGCCGTCAGCCGCCCGGGATTTA
Organism: Panulirus ornatus; assembly: GCF_036320965.1. Taxonomy (NCBI): domain Eukaryota; kingdom Metazoa; phylum Arthropoda; class Malacostraca; order Decapoda; family Palinuridae; genus Panulirus; species Panulirus ornatus. Next base: position 23,285,775 of record NC_092279.1, read on the forward strand.
TGTGTCGGCTCGACCCGGCCTCTTATTTATTATTGCCATTTGTTTTATTTATTATTTCTATTTGTTTTATGGCGCGCCCGTCATTTGTCTGTATTATTCACGCCATTTAAGGTGTTTGGTGGTGATGGCGGGGTGCGGGAGCCGGCGGGAGACGCCAGCGTAGGGGGATGGGATGGGACCACGGCAGCAGCTTCGAACGTCTTGAACCAATCTCGCGAAGGATTCGATACTCCGACACACCCTGCTATATCTCGTCTTCCCCGAGGGTCATTCCCTTCTCTCGCCCTTCTTATGCAACTTTTCACTCACTCTTCAGATTTCCTTAAGGTTATTATTATCAATTCTATGACCTTTTACCTACAAATGTCTTTTCTATATTTTCATTTCATTTTATATCGTTTATATCTTACTTTTCTCGCGTTTGTTTAACTGTATCGTCCCAGGCTTCATTTGTTTCCGAAGCCTCATAACTCGCCTTATCCTTCTTATTCACATCTCGTCTTCCTTTTTAGCATTTCGGCTTTGCCTTGACCCTGTCACGCAACCCACATTTCTCACGCTCTCCATACCCGCTCCCCCTTCCCTTTCTCACTCCTCTCACACCCACGCACCTTCTGACAAGCAGTCATCACGCACTTTATGCGTCCCAACTCGTCTTCGTCACGCACTTGACTACACTCGCGTTCATCTTAATCTTTTTATATTCCCTGGTCACAAACCAACTTCCTCAACCACCTCTAAGTACATTTTACCTCACATGTGAAGTCGTTTTGAGTACAGGAATAAACTGATTCTATGCTTCTGAAAAATACGCTCCCTATCTAGCGTTCTACAGTGATAAAACCATCTAGTAACATCATCTAATCAAGATCAAAGTTCTATGGGTCACAGGTAGATATCCTAAACACTAAAACATCCCTTGAAAACACACAACAATAACTACGCACATACCACATATGCTGTTTGTGTTGGGCCTTGGAACAGGATGGGTTCACACGTTAGCACTTCACTGCCTGTGGAGGTACACTGGCCAGCCATAGAGAACTCTGCCTCCGACGTTGACTGATCATTGTCGCAAGTGTTTGGTGAGAATGATCGTCCGGTAGTTGGACACTTCGGTCGTACTGATTGCGCAAGGTGTGTGTGTGTGTGTGTGTGTGTGTGTGTGTGGACGCGAGACCTATGGTATATCGCCTCGTCTTGCCAACATATTAGCACTACAGCTATTGTGCTTGTATTGGTAAACAATAGACGACATGAGAGGTATTGTGCTTGTATTGGTAAACAATAGACAACAACATGACAGCTATTGTGCTCGTACTGGTAAACAATAGGTGACAACATGACAGCTATTGTGCTCGTACTGGTAAACAATAGATGACAACATTACAGCTATTGTGCTTGTACTGGTAAACAATAGATGACAACATTACAGCTATTGTGCTTGTATTGGTAAACAATAGATGACAACATTACAGCTATTGAGCTTGTACTTGTAAACAATAGACGACAACAACTCTATAGGGAGAACGTCCTTGGATCGTGTTTATTTACTATGACAACTCATCTAACGGTTAACTGAGGACAAATTGCTCGTAACAAGGTAATCAGTCGTTAACGGTGTGAGGAACTGCCTTGCCCATGCAACAGAATACGACAATTGTTTACATTTCGCACAAGTGGTGAATTCATTGACGGACGTCATAACTTGCTCAATGTCTAACCAACATTGATAGGAACTCATTGGAACACACCTCATATGCATTCGGATTCCCTATGGTTATAGATCTGTTTAGAATTCAATGGATTATATGTCCCTACCAAGTTGAGCATCGGCTCCACCGGAGTTCCACACGTAAATTAGGTGCAGACGATGTCAAATGTGTGAGTCGAATATTTTGTGTCTCGAATCTTCTGATTACTAATGTTAATAGCAAGATAAAAGAGGTTATGACCTTTCCCTAGCTTCTAAATTGAACCTTATGTTGTCACGTTGGGAATTCAAATAACAAAAGACTGTTGTCAATAGACTTTAAGAAAGTTGTTTACATATCGTCTATAAATCAAAGGCTTACGACATGGTGGAGAGTCTTCTGTCAAAGGCTTAAGACATGGTGGATAGTCTTCTATTAAAGGCTTAAGACATGGTGGATAGTCTTCTATCAAAGGCTGAAGACATGGTGGATAGTCTTCTATTAAAGGCTTACGACGTGGTGGAGAGTCTTCTGTCAAAGGCTTAAGACATGGTGGAGAGTCTTCTATCAAAGGCTTAAGACATGGTGGATAGTCTTCTATCAAAGGCTTAAGACATGGTGGAGAGTCTTCTATCAAAGGCTTAAGACATGGTGGATAGTCTTCTATCAAAGGCTTAAGACATGGTGGATAGTCTTCTATCAAAGGCTTAAGACATGGTGGAGAGTCTTCTATCCACCTCACACCACCACAGTCACGAACCATCGCAGAAGCAGAAAAATGTTTGGAGTCTGTGAGGAGGAACACATCATTACGCCACTAATTTCTCTATATTCACCAGAGTGTAGCAATCACTCGGTGGCAGTGACACTAATTCCATAATCGGCAACTGACTTACTTTCTCGACTCCACCCACCCTCCCTCTCCGTGAACTATGCCTGCATAGTTACACAAGGTCGTTAGCGCAAGTACTGCTATAGTTTCCTCGAGCTGAAGAGCTTGTCAACAAAGAGTTTTACGTCGAGGTGATGTCTAATGCAACTACTGGCATCTACATTGCCAATTTATTGTCCTAACCTAAACACGTCTTCTGTTGTGTGTATTGATCATGAAGTTATTGATCCAGTGTGTTGAACTAAGACTATTGCCAAGATGTAGTTACGAGCGCCATATGCAAAGAGGATAAGACTTGGGGGACAATGATCTTTATGCACTTTAAGCAAACAGTATGTAATGCCGTGTCGAGTTATATATCTATATCTATCTATCTATCTATCTATCTATCTATCTATCTATCTATCTATCTATATATATATATATATATATATATATATATATATATATATATATATATATATACATATATATTTCAATAGGCTTCGTAATTACCATATACACATTACATTGCCATTATCCCCTCTTCTTTAAGCTCTGATGGTATGATCATCACAAACACGTAAACCAATCAAGAAATGTATGTTTCATCAAACCCTGGTGATTATATGCAATTATACCTTCAGAGCCTAAATAAGGAAAGGGTAATATGAATCTAATGTGTATATGGTAATGACGAGGCATGTATTTAGAATCATATGTATCTATATTGTCCCCTGTGGCTTAATCTTGTTGCATTATGGCATCAGAACCCATATCTTGGACATATGGCACCAGAACCCATATCTTGGTCATATGGCACCAGAACCCATATCTTGGTCATA
>NC_092279.1:23291684-23309184 GCF_036320965.1 Panulirus ornatus
GAATGGAATAGAATGATCTACCTTTTTCTACGAGAAGTGACCGAAAATATAAAATTTACTGAGCCTTAGTTATATTATGATATTCTTATATGATATAATCATGCAAATATAGAATTAGAATATAGCTTTACTAGATATGGAAAAGTTTGCTTTAAAAAGATAAATTTCTTTTTTTACCGAAACACATATAAACATGAACTTAGGTAAAGTAATTGTAAATATTACATTATCATCCAAGATCTATATTTTGGTAAAGCTAAGTATATAGAACTATAAAGAGAAGCAATATAGAACTATATAGAGAAGCAATATAGAGCTATAAAGAGAAGCAATATAGAACTATAAAGAGAAGCAATATAGAGCTATAAAGAGAAGCAATATAGAACTATAAAGAGAAGCAATATAGAACTATATAGAGAAGCAATATAGAACTATAAAGAGAAGCAATATAGAACTATAAAGAGAAGCAATATAGAACTATAAAGAGAAGCAATATAGAACTATAAAGAGAAGCAATATAGAACTATAAAGAGAAGCAATATAGAACTATAAAGAGAGGCAATATAGAACTATAAAGTGAAGCAATATAGAACTATAAAGTGAGGCAATATAGAACTATAAAGAGAAGCAATATAGAACTATAAAGAGAAGCAATATAGAACTATAAAGAGAAGCAATATAGAACTATAAAGTGAAGCAATATAGAACTATAAAGTGAAGCAATATAGAACAATGAAGAGAAGCAATATAGAACTATAAAGAGAAGCAATATAGAACTATAAAGAGAAGCAATATAGAACTATAAAGAGAAGCAATATAGAACTATAAAGAGAGGCAATATAGAACTATAAAGAGAAGCAATATAGAACTATAAAGAGAAGCAATATAGAACTATAAAGTGAAGCAATATAGAACTATAAAGAGAAGCAATATAGAACTATAAAGTGAAGCAATATAGAACTATAAAGTGAAGCAATATAGAACAATAAAGAGAAGCAATATAGAACAATAAAGAGAAGCAATATAGAACTATAAAGTGAAGCAATATAGAACTATAAAGAGAAGCAATATAGAACTATAAAGAGAAGCAATATAGAACTATAAAGAGAAGCAATATAGAACTATAAAGTGAAGCAATATAGAACAATAAAGAGAAGCAATATAGAACCATAAAGTGAAGCAATATAGAACTATAAAGAGAAGCAATATAGAACTATAAAGTGAAGCAATATAGAACTATAAAGAGAAGCAATATAGAACTATAAAGTGAAGCAATATAGAACTATAAAGTGAAGCAATATAGAACTATAAAGAGAAGCAATATAGAACTATAAAGTGAAGCAATATAGAACTATAAAGTGAAGCAATATAGAACTATAAAGAGAAGCAATATAGAACTATAAAGTGAAGCAATATAGAACTATAAAGAGAAGCAATATAGAACTATAAAGTGAAGCAATATAGAACTATAAAGAGAAGCAATAAAGAACTATAAAGTGAAGCAATATAGAACTATAAAGAGAAGCAATATAGAACAATAAAGTGAAGCAATATAGAACTATAAAGAGAAGCAATATAGAACTATAAAGTGAAGCAATATAGAACTATAAAGTGAAGCAATATAGAACTATAAAGAGAAGCAATATAGAACAATAAAGTGAAGCAATATAGAACTATAAAGAGAAGCAATATAGAACTATAAAGAGAAGCAATATAGAACTATAAAGTGAAGCAATATAGAACTATAAAGAGAAGCAATATAGAACTATAAAGTGAAGCAATATAGAACTATAAAGTGAAGCAATATAGAACTATAAAGAGAAGCAATATAGAACTATAAAGTGAAGCAATATAGAACTATAAAGAGAAGCAATATAGAACTATAAAGTGAAGCAATATAGAACTATAAAGAGAAGCAATATAGAACTATAAAGAGAAGCAATATAGAACTATAAAGAGAAGCAATATAGAACAATAAAGTGAAGCAATATAGAACTATAAAGAGAAGCAATATAGAACTATAAAGTGAAGCAATATAGAACTATAAAGTGAAGCAATATAGAACTATAAAGAGAAGCAATATAGAACAATAAAGTGAAGCAATATAGAACTATAAAGAGAAGCAATATAGAACTATAAAGTGAAGCAATATAGAACTATAAAGAGAAGCAATATAGAACAATAAAGTGAAGCAATATAGAACTATAAAGAGAAGCAATATAGAACTATAAAGTGAAGCAATATAGAACTATAAAGTGAAGCAATATAGAACTATAAAGAGAAGCAATATAGAACTATAAAGTGAAGCAATATAGAACTATAAAGAGAAGCAATATAGAACTATAAAGTGAAGCAATATAGAACTATAAAGAGAAGCAATATAGAACAATAAAGTGAAGCAATATAGAACTATAAAGAGAAGCAATATAGAACTATAAAGTGAAGCAATATAGAACTATAAAGTGAAGCAATATAGAACTATAAAGAGAAGCAATATAGAACTATAAAGTGAAGCAATATAGAACTATAAAGAGAAGCAATATAGAACTATAAAGTGAAGCAATATAGAACTATAAAGAGAAGCAATATAGAACAATAAAGTGAAGCAATATAGAACTATAAAGAGAAGCAATATAGAACTATAAAGTGAAGCAATATAGAACTATAAAGTGAAGCAATATAGAACTATAAAGAGAAGCAATATAGAACAATAAAGTGAAGCAATATAGAACTATAAAGAGAAGCAATATAGAACTATAAAGTGAAGCAATATAGAACTATAAAGTGAAGCAATATAGAACTATAAAGAGAAGCAATATAGAACTATAAAGAGAAGCAATATAGAACAATAAAGTGAAGCAATATAGAACTATAAAGAGAAGCAATATAGAACTATAAAGTGAAGCAATATAGAACTATAAAGTGAAGCAATATAGAACTATAAAGAGAAGCAATATAGAACAATAAAGTGAAGCAATATAGAACTATAAAGAGAAGCAATATAGAACTATAAAGTGAAGCAATATAGAACTATAAAGAGAAGCAATATAGAACTATAAAGTGAAGCAATATAGAACTATAAAGTGAAGCAATATAGAACTATAAAGTGAAGCAATATAGAACTATAAAGAGAAGCAATATAGAACTATAAAGTGAAGCAATATAGAACAATAAAATGAAGCAATATAGAACTATAAAGAGAAGCAATATAGAACTATAAAGTGAAGCAATATAGAACTATAAAGTGAAGCAATATAGAACTATAAAGAGAAGCAATATAGAACAATAAAGTGAAGCAATATAGAACTATAAAGAGAAGCAATATAGAACTATAAAGTGAAGCAATATAGAACTATAAAGAGAAGCAATATAGAACAATAAAGTGAAGCAATATAGAACTATAAAGAGAAGCAATATAGAACTATAAAGTGAAGCAATATAGAACTATAAAGTGAAGCAATATAGAACTATAAAGAGAAGCAATATAGAACAATAAAGTGAAGCAATATAGAACTATAAAGAGAAGCAATATAGAACTATAAAGTGAAGCAATATAGAACTATAAAGTGAAGGAATATAGAACTATAAAGAGAAGCAATATAGAACAATAAAGTGAAGCAATATAGAACTATAAAGAGAAGCAATATAGAACTATAAAGTGAAGCAATATAGAACTATAAAGTGAAGCAATATAGAACTATAAAGAGAAGCAATATAGAACAATAAAGTGAAGCAATATAGAACTATAAAGAGAAGCAATATAGAACTATAAAGTGAAGCAATATAGAACTATAAAGTGAAGCAATATAGAACTATAAAGTGAAGCAATATAGAACTATAAAGAGAAGCAATATAGAACTATAAAGAGAAGCAATATAGAACTATAAAGTGAAGCAATATAGAACTATAAAGTGAAGCAATATAGAACTATAAAGAGAAGCAATATAGAACTATAAAGTGAAGCAATATAGAACTATAAAGTGAAGCAATATAGAACTATAAAGAGAAGCAATATAGAACTATAAAGAGAAGCAATATAGTTATCAATAAACTGATTTATGTTATTGTTCCACTAAACAGAACGAAGAGAATAATTTCTCAGTTAAATGAAACAAAAATAAATGTATGTTTTTTAAGAACTGTGTGAGATAGATGGGATCCTTAAGGGTCATAATGCTCATGGCCACATATAGAGTAAACGTATTTAATGACCCCCTAACAACTGATGTGTCTGAAGCCCCTGAAATAAACCATCAACCACCCGTACGCACTTCAGTGCCACTGAAAGCCATCAGCACTTCAGAAGTATTCAAAAGTTGGATAGTGAGGATCTGTACTTAATACAGAACCCGTCTATTGTGCGCGTAACGCGTGTGTAACGCCAGGTGAACAACAGAAGACATACAATAATCCTTCATATGAATACCCTTGGATGGTCACTCACACTCACTCAAGGAAGACCTCGAAAGTGAAGCAGCTGGCACTCGAAGATCAGAAGTGATAACTGGTTGGTTTGGTTGGTTGGGCTTGAGGCCTAGTCACGAACTGAAAGGGTCATTAAGGCTGTCAATTGAGGCCTAGTCACGAACTGAAAGGGTCATTAAGGCTGTCAATTGAGGCCTAGTCACGAACTGAAAGGGTCATTAAGACTGTCAATTATAGTTACATCCACCAACCGAAAGATCTGTAACACCTTCTTCAGGTGTTTAAAGATGATTTTAAGACCACGTGTGTACACTCTCACTATGCATGTGGCCCAGGATGACCATGCATGTGGCCCATGATGACTATGCATGTGGCTCATGATGACTATGTATGTGGCCCATGATGACTATGCATGTGGCCCATGATGACTATGCACCATGATGACTATGCATGTGGCCCATGATGACTATGCACCATAATGACTATGCACCATGATGACCATGCATGTGGCCCATGATGACTATGTATGTGGCCCATGATGACTATGCATGTGGCACCATGATGACTATGCATGTGGCCCATGATGAGTTCAGGGACAATAGTCTATGGCCCTCAGCACTGATGACTTCAGGAATGGTGTACATGACGTCCCAACACCGATGACTTCAGGAATGGTATACACGCACCAACACTGATGACTTCAGGAATGGTATACATGATGTCCCAACACTGATGACTTCAGGAATGGTATACATGATGTCCCAACACTGATGACTTCAGGAATGGTATACACGCACCAACACTGATGACTTCAGGAATGGTATACATGATGTCCCAACACTGATGACTTCAGGAATGGTATACATGATGTCCCAACACCGATGACTTCAGGAATGGTATACACGCACCAACACTGATGACTTCAGGAATGGTATACATGATGTCCCAACACTGATGACTTCAGGAATGGTATACATGATGTCCCAACACTGATGACTTCAGGAATGGTATACACGCACCAACACTGATGACTTCAGGAATGGTATACATGATGTCCCAACACTGATGACTTCAGGAATGGTATACATGATGTCCCAACACTGATGACTTCAGGAATGGTATACACGCACCAACACTGATGACTTCAGGAATGGTATACGTGACGCCCCAACACTGATGACTTCAGGAATGGTATACATGATGTCCCAACACTGATGACTTCAGGAATGGTATACACGCACCAACACTGATGACTTCAGGAATGGTATACATGACGTCCCAACACTGATGACTTCAGGAATGGTATACACGCACCAACACCGATGACTTCAGGAATGGTATACATGATGTCCCAACACCGATGACTTCAGGAATGGTATACATGACGCCCCAACACTGATGACTTCAGGAATGGTGTACATGACGTCCCAACACTGATGACTTCAGGAATGGTAAACATGATGTCCCAACACTGATGACTTCAGGAATGGTATACACGCACCAACACTGATGACTTCAGGAATGGTATACGTGACGCCCCAACACTGAAGCCTTCAGGGACGTCAGAGTTTCAGAGTTACAGACTGTCTGTGACTGAGTCACACCACGAAATGTCATGGCATATGAAACCCTAACATGTATGAGTGTCAAGGATAACGTGTGGCCAGGTACACCGTCATCCAGTTTTGGTCCGGTGCGGCCCAAAGCCATGCGTTGTGGCCTAGTCTAGCTTGATGTGGCCCGATGTGGCTCATCCTAGCCCTGAAAGTGTCCCACTTTGGTCATTCTATTCTGGTGTGGCCTAGTTGGATCCGATGTGTCACAGTGGAGCATCATGTGGCCCGGTGTGGCCTTTAACCTTCTTAGTGTGGCCCACGATCGATAGACATCTGTAACTGACGGTAGAACTACTTTCTCTCGACGTGGCCCGTCCTGGCACAAGTGTGGCCATGGACGGACGTAAGGGAACAATGTGGAGCCTGTGTGTGTGTGTGTGTGTGTGGCCCTGTATGGATAGAGGAGCTTGTGGCCCTGTATGGATAGAGGATCTTGTATTTGTTCAGTATGGGACGAGATGGACGCACGGGATCTGGTATGGTGTAGTGAGAACCGAGCCCATCCCCCCCCCCCATCCGATGTGGCCCAGTGTGGCTCGCCTTAGCCTCCGTGTGGCCCAGGAGGGACCAAGGTAAGACACAGTGGGTCCTGGTGTGGTGGCCCGGTGCGGTCCACACGGCTCCCGGGCAGCCAGTTATCGCCTCATCGCGGTATAGATCACACTTTCGGCAGCCAGTTTGCATATTGATAAATTATGAGTCGTGGCGAAACAGACGCATGTTAATAAGACCGCGCGGGGTATGGGGGAGCGAGTAGTGGGGGGGGAGTGTTATATGGAGGAACGAGTAGTGGGAAGGGGATGTTATATTGGGGAACGAGTAGTGGGAGGAGGATGCTGTATGGAGGAACGAGTAGTGGGAGGAGGAGGATGTATGAAGGAACGAGTAGTAGGAGGGGATGTTATATTGGGGAACGAGTAGTGGGAGGAGGATGATGTATGGAGGAACGAGTAGTGGGAGGAGGATGATGTATGGAGGAACGAGTAGTGGGAGGAGGATGATGTATGGAGGAACGAGTAGTGGGAGGAGGATGATGTATGGAGGAACGAGTAGTGGGAGGAGGATGATGTATGAAGGAACGAGTAGTGGGAGGAGGATGATGTATGGAGGAACGAGTAGTGGGAGGAGGATGCTGTATGGAGGAACGAGTAGTGGAAGGGGATGTTATATGGGGGGAACGAGTGGTGAGAAGCAGTGTTATATGGGGGATGAGCGGTGGGAGCTGGTGTGTTCTATCGAGACCAACACGCTCACAACTCTCATCTCTCCTTTGACGGTTCTGCAATTCCACTTCTTGACTCAACGCACATCCTTGGTATTACTGGAACATCCACTCTTTCTTGGAAAACCCCCACATTACAGGAATAGCTAAGACTGCCTCTAAGAAAGTGGGTGTCCTGTTTAGATATCCAAACTTCTCTTCTGGACAGTTGCTCCGTTTATACAAGGGATTGGTCCCTCCTTGTATGGAGTACTGCTCTCACATTTTGAGAGTACTTCTAGCTCTATATCCTTACTTGGCAGAGCTGAGTCGAAAGAAGTCCGCCTTATAAAGTGTCCCAGGCTAACTTCCAAACTTAATCCCCCTTTGCCCTTACGCTGCAATGTTGGTTCTCACTTTCCCCTCTTATGTAGGTATTACTTTGATTTTTGCTCCCGAGAACTGGCTGCTTGTGTGCCCCCCACCACTAGCTAGACCACGCAATACTCGGCAAGCTGCTGCTGCGTCACATGATTACTGTGTGGGTCCATCAGCAACTAAAGGGTGGGCCGTTTTGATACCTGCTTCTTTCCCTACACGTCGAAGCTTTGGAGCCCTCTACCTTCTCATGTCTTTACCAATAACTATAACCTGACACATTTTAAAAGACTAGTCTTTCCTGTCCTGAAAAATTCGTAAATACTTTCCTTTGCCTTTTATTTTTCCTTTTCATAATTCTCTCTGTATTCCAATCGAGGCCCGGCCTTGATGTGGACTTTTCTCCGTGACTGGAGCATTCAATACGAAAAAAAAAGAAAACTATATGGGGAAACGACAAGCGAGACTGGGTAATATATAGGTTGATGGACTCTCTCTCTCTCTCTCTCTCTCTCTCTCTCTCTCTCTCTCTCTCTCTCTCTCTCTCTCTCTCTCTCTCTTTGGGATCGGTCAAGAACCTTGTACTCTGCGCAGAGGAGTTATAGCATCATCGAACCCCCTTTTCCTACGATGTTTAAGTACAGTTTAGTAGTGTTGAGTTATGATAACCATCAGGTGTTTTAGAGATGTACAGGAGGTGTACCATATGACAGGTGTTCTGTACAGGGTCTGCTTGCTCTGTCTGGTCCAGCCTCTCCCATGTACACCCAGCAGTGGGAGTGAGTCTGGACGTTATTTAAACAACGCCTTAACACTTCTAATGTCTTTTCTTTTTACGTTGAGGTAATTACTGTTGATTCCATCTGCAGTTTCCAGTTGTGAGACGTAATGAAGGGGATATGTCTCTTCCTATGTGTGTGTGTGTGTGTGTGTGTGTGTGTGTGTGTGTGTGTGTGTGTGTGTGTGTGTGTGTATCGTGGAGCTTCGGTGTTGAAGGGAAATAGATAATGTTCAAGATAGTAATAGATATCTTTTTCTCTTGTTTTCTGTCATCTTTTTCTCTTGTTTTCTGTCAGCAGTGAATTGTAGTCTGAAATTTAAAGCAAAGAATTTTTTCATTTTGTTCGAAAAGTGTTTGAAATCTGTGAGGTATGTATATTAATGACATTAACATCTTATGTGCGACTCAACGACCCTTGAGCACGACGATACAACCCTTGAACACGACTCAACGACCCTTGAGCACGACGATACGACCCTTGAGCACGACGATATGACCCTTGAGCACGACGATACGACCCTTGAACACGACGATACGACCCTTGAGCACGACGATACGACCCTTGAGCACGACGATACGACCCTTGAGCACGACGATATGACCCTTGAGCACGACTCAACGACCCTTGAACACGACTCAACGACCCTTGAGCACGACGATACGACACTTGAGCACGACGGTACGACCCTTGAGCACGACGATACGACCCTTGAGCACGACGATACGACCCTTTAGCACGACGATATGACCCTTGAGCACGACGATATGACCCTTGAGCACGACTCAACGACCCTTGAACACGACGGTACGACCCTTGAGTACGACGATATGACCCTTGAGCACGACTCAATGACCCTTGAGCACGACGATACGACCTTTGAGCACGCACGACTCAACGACCCTTGAGCACGACGATACGACCCTTGAGCACGACGATACGACACTTGAACACGACGATACGACCCTTGAGAACGACGATCCGACCCTTGAGCACGACTCAACGACCCTTGAACACGACGATACGACCCTTGAGCACGACGATACGACCCTTGAGCACGACGATATGACCCTTGAGCACGATTCAACGACCCTTGAGCATGACGATACGACCCTTGAGCACGACGATACGACCCTTGAACACGACGATACGACCCTTGAGCACGACTCAACGACCCTTGAGTACGACGATACGACCCTTGAGCACGACGGTACGACCCTTGAACACGATGATACGACTCTTGAGCACGACGATATGACCCTTGAGCACGACGATACGACCCTTGAACACGACGATACGACCCTTGAGCACGACGGTACGACCCTTGAGCACGACGATACGACCCTTGAGCACGACGGTACGACACTTGAGCACGACGATATGACCCTTGAGCACGACGATACGATCCTTGAACACGACGATATGACCCTTGAGCACGACGATACGACCCTTGAGCACGACTCAACGACCCTTGAACATATTGGTAGGACCCTTGGGTATGATAGATTGAGCTCATGATCTTTGACCTAACCCTTAAGGGTGAGGTCAAAGGTCGTCAAACCATTATGACTTTGGGGTCGTACTTAAAGGGCTAAGGTCCAAGGTTAAGACATCGTCCTAAAGGGTCTATCTATCTATCTAATCGATCTATCTATCTCTCTTCCAAGTACGCATGTCTATTTATCTATCTAATCTATCTATCTCTCTTCCAAGTACGCATGTCTATCTATCTATCTATCTATCTATCTATCTCTCTTCCAAGTACACATGTCTATCTATCTGTGTATCTATCTATCTCTTCCAAGTACGCGTGTCTATCTATCTATCTAATCTATCTATCTATCTCTCTTCCAAGTACGCATATCTATCTATCTATCTATCTATCTATCTATCTTTCTATCTATCTATCTATCTATCTATCTATCCGGAGCAACAACAGCAGCAGTCGTCGTCAGTCGAACTGTCAGTCAGCCAACCAATCAGTCATTTAGTTAGCCAGCTAACCAGCTAAATCAGTCAGTCAGTCTGTCAGTCAGCTAACAAACCAGTCCCTCAGTCAGCAAGCCAGCAAACCAGTCACTCAGTCAGTCAGTCAGTCATTCAGTCAGCCAATCAGTGAATCATTAATCCCGTCAGCAAACCAGCCAATCAGCCCGTCAGCTAGCCAGCCAATCAGCCAATCAGCCCGTCAGCAAACCAGCCAATCAGCCAATCAGCCCGTCAGCTAACCAGCCAATCAGCCAATCAGCTAACCAGCCAATCAGCCAATCAGCCCGTCAGCTAACCAGCCAATCAGCCCGTCAGCTAACCAGCCAATCAGCCAATCAGCCAATCAGCTAACCAGCCAATCAGCCAATCAGCCCGTCAGCTAACCAGCCCATCAGCCAACCAGCCCATCAGCCCGTCAGCCAACCAACCCACTCAGCCAGTCACTCAACCAGCCAACCAGCCAGGGCTCCACCCCTGGGAAACAACCTGTCAATAATGTTATATTCCCCCCGTGCGTGGCCCAGCGGGGGGCGAGATGACCCACAGGGGAAGACCTGACTGACGCACCTGGCTCTCAACCACCATCCTCTCTCTCTCTCTCTCTCTCTCTCTCTCTCTCTCTCTCTCTCTCTCTCTCTCTCTCTCTCTCTCTCTCTCTCTCAGAGCCCATCGGTTTCTGTGGATCACTACTTACTAAAGCGTTGAAGTTTCCAAAAGCGATTGGACAGGCAGGCGTAGAACGCACAGTCCTACGTAGAACGCACAGTTCTGTTACGTTCATTGTATCAACACCCCCCTTCCCCCCCTTCCACTTTACGTCGCATTCAACGTGTTAAACCCATAGAACTTCCCCCCGCGTTCAATATGCTATACCCATAGATCTTCCCCCCTGCGTTCAATATGCTATACCCATAGAACATCCCCCGCGTTCAATATGCTATACCCATAGAACTTCCCCCGCGTTCAATATGCTATACCCATAGAACTTCCCCTCGCGTTCAATATGCTATACCCATAGATCTTCCCCTGCGTTCAATATGCTATACCCATAGATCTTCCCCCCTGCGTTCAATATGCTATACCCATAGAACTTCCCCTGCGTTCAATATGCTATACCCATAGATCTTCCCCTGCGTTCAATATGCTATACCCATAGATCTTCCCCCTGCGTTCAATATGCTATACCCATAGATCTCCCCCCCCCGCGTTCAATATGCTATACCCATAGAACTTCCCCTGCGTTCAATATGCTATACCCATAGATCTTCCCCCTGCGTTCAATATGCTATACCCATAGAACTTCCCCTGCGTTCAATATGCTATACCCATAGAACTTCCCCTGCGTTCAATATGCTATACCCATAGAACTTCCCCTGCGTTCAATATGCTATACCCATAGCTCCCCCGTCGCTCTTATTGTGTTAAATTTGTTTTACCAAAGGGTAAAACAAAAGACCAATGATGGAAATAATATCATCATCATCTATTGTTTCCTTCTTCTTTCACAAGCTTAGGTAACTCTGAGTTAACGGGTTTATACTGTACTTATAAACCATCCAAATAACCGGTTTATACTGTACTTATAAACCATCCAAATAACCGGTTTATACTGTGCTTATAAACCATCCAAATAACCGGTTTATACTGTACTTATAAACCATCCAAATAACGGGTTTATACTGTGCTTATAAACCATCCAAATAACGGGTTTATACTGTTCTTATAAACCATCCAAATAACGGGTTTATACTGTACTTATAAACCATCCAAATAACCGGTTTATACTGTGTTTATAAACCACCCAAATTTTCAGTTTTCCCAGAAGGGAAATATATATATATATATATATATATATATATATATATATATATATATATATATATATATATATATATATATATATATATTTTTTTTTTTTTTTTTTCACTATCTTTAAACGCTTTAGAGATACGAATGGAATTACAGAAATTCAGACTGAAGTTTCTTACTCCCTTCACCAACACTTTTCAGATCACCAACATCACCAACACTCTCCCACAGCGTCACCAACACGTCATCAAAACCACCATCACATTATCAAAGCCTCCAACCATATACCTCCTCCAACACCAACCGATCACATTTCCACCACCACTGACCAGTCTCATCTCCACCACCACCACCAATCACCACCACCACCACCCACCACCCCCAACAACCGCATCTCCATCACCATCGACTGCATCATCACCACAATCAAATCACCAACACACCATCCAAACCACCAACCTCACCTCCACCACTAACCACCACATCACCACCAACTCACCACCACATCACCACCATCACCACCACCACCATCACCATCACCACCATCACCATCACCATCACCACCACCACCATCACCACCACCATCACCACCACCATCACCACCACCATCACCATCATCACCATCACCATCACCACCACATCACCACCATCACCATCACCATCACCACCACCACCATCACCACCACCATCACCATCACCATCACCATCACCATCACCACCATCACCACCACCATCACCATCACCATCACCATCACCATCACCATCACCACCACCATCACCATCACCATCACCACCACCATCACCATCACCATCACCATCACCATCACCATCACCATCACCACCACCATCACCATCACCATCACCACCACCATCACCATCACCACCACCATCACCATCACCATCACCATCACCACCACCATCACCATCACCATCACCATCACCATCACCACCACCATCACCACCACCATCACCATCACCATCACCATCACCATCACCATCACCACCACCATCACCATCACCATCACCACCACCCTCACCATCACCACCATCACCATCACCACCACCATCACCATCACCATCACCATCACCACCACCATCACCATCACCATCACCATCACCACCACCATCACCATCACCATCACCATCACCATCACCATCACCATCACCACCACCACCACCATCACCATCACCATCACCATCACCATCACCACCACCACTACCATCACCATCACCATCACCATCACCATCACCACCACCATCACCACCATCACCATCACCATCACCACCACCATCACCATCACCATCACCATCACCACCACCATCACATCACCATCACCATCACCATCACACCACCACCATCACCACCACCATCACCACACCATCACCATCACCATCACCACCACCATCACCATCACCACCACCATCACCATCACCACCATCACCATCACCATCACCATCACCATCACCACCACCACCACCATCACCATCACCATCACCATCACCATCACCACCACCATCACCACCACCATCACCATCACATCACCATCACCACCACCATCACCATCACCATCACCACCACCATCACCACCACCATCACCATCACCACCACCATCACCATCACCATCACCATCACCACCACCATCACCATCACCATCACCATCACCATCACCATCACCATCACCATCACCATCACCACCACCACCACCATCACCACCACCATCACCATCACCATCACCATCACCATCACCACCACCATCACCATCACCATCACCACACCATCACCATCACCACCACCATCACCATCACCATCACCATCACCACCACCATCACCATCACCATCACCACCACCATCACCATCACCATCACCATCACCATCACCACCACCATCACCATCACCATCACCATCACCATCACCACCACCACCATCACCATCACCATCACCACCACCATCACCATCACCATCACCATCACCATCACCACCACCATCACCATCACCATCACCACCACCATCACCATCACCATCACATCACCATCACCATCACCATCACCACCACCATCACCATCACCATCACCACCACCATCACCATCACCATCACCATCACCATCACCATCACCACCACCATCACCATCACCATCACCATCACCATCACCATCACCATCACCATCACCATCACCATCACCATCACCACACCATCACCATCACCATCACCACCACCATCACCACCACCATCACCATCACCATCACCATCACCATCACCACACCATCACCATCACCACCACCATCACCATCACCATCACCATCACCATCACCACCACCATCACCATCACCATCACCACCACCATCACCATCACCACCACCATCACCATCACCATCACCATCACCATCACCATCACCATCACCACCACCACCACCATCACCATCACCACCACCATCACCACCACCATCACCATCACCATCACCATCACCATCACCACCACCATCACCATCACCATCACCATCACCATCACCATCACCATCACCACCACCATCACCATCACCATCACCATCACCATCACCATCACCACCACCATCACCATCACCATCACCATCACCACCACCATCACCATCACCATCACCATCACCATCACCATCACCATCACCATCACCACCACCATCACCACCACCATCACCACCACCATCACCATCACCATCACCATCACCACCACCATCACCATCACCATCACCATCACCATCACCATCACCATCACCATCACCATCACCATCACCATCACCATCACCATCACCATCACCATCACCATCACCATCACCATCACCAACCTCCCTCAGGATCGCTGGAATGTCCAGGTATACGAGATGGCGCGGCCAGACAATGCCGAACATCCGCCAGCGTGTAAGTCCGGCGTTCCTACATTATATTTATGGCTCATCATCCTTACCGCCGACGGAGGTCTTGGGCGCCCCTAACACCCAGCGTAGACGGGCTCTGGGACGATCCTCCTCCTCCATGTCGTCATCGACTCTATCCCCCTCTCTATCCCTCTCTATCCCCCTCTCTATCCCCCTCTCTATCCCCCCTCTCAATCCCCCTCTATCACCCCTCTCTATCCCCTTCTATCCCCCCTCTATCCCCCTCTATCCCCCTCTATCCCCCTCTCTATCCCCCTCTATCCCCCTCTATCCCCCCTCTATCCTCCCCTCTATCCCCCTCTATCCTCCCCTCTCAATCCCCCTCTATCACCCCTCTCTATCCCCTTCTATCCCCCCTCTATCCCTCTCTATCCCCCCTCTATCCCCCTCTATCCCCCCCTCTATCCCCCTCTATCCCCCCTCTATCCCCCTCTATCCCCCCCCTCTATCCTCCCCTCTATCCCCCCTCTATCCCCCTCTATCCCCCCCTCTATCCCTCTCCTCTATCCCCCTCTATCCTCCCCTCTATCCCCTCTCTATCCCCCTCTCTATCCCTCTCTATCCCCCTCTCTATCCCTTTCTATCCCCCTCTCTATCCCTCTCTATCCCCCCCTCTATCCCCCTCTATCCCCCTCTATCCCCCCCCTCTCTATCCCCGAGGATAGGCAGGCACTGACAGCCTCTATCACTCTGTGGGGGGGGGGGGGGGAAGGGAGCTGTTACTCTAACCTTAGCTGCTCTATTCTCTATCCCTGCTCTGAGAGAGAGAGAGAGAGAGAGAGAGAGAGAGAGAGAGAGAGAGAGAGAGAGAGAGAGAGAGAGAGAGAGAGAGAGAGAGAGAGGCTCTTCTGAACCATACCCATGCAGGCTCTATACTCTATACATGATCTATACTCGATCTCTTGCCTATATAGACTCTATGCTCCACCGAGTTCTATATTTCTAGCTCTATTGTCCTTCATAGCAGCTCTGGACACCATCAGCTTCCCTCAGATGATCTATCCATCCATCTCCATCCTCTTTCTATCCCCCCGTCCTACGCTCCATCCTTCACACGGGCTCTGTTCATTCATGCTGAGCTCTGTCTATCCTCCCGCGGGGCTCTATCCTTAATCTCCCAGGCTCTAGCACCCACTTCCCCAAGCCCTGAATGCCGCTCTGTACATTTTCTGTTGACGCTCTATCCAACGCGTACAGACTCTGCCTGTCCTTTCCTGCCGGATCTATTCATTCCTATAGGCTCTATTCTTCCCTATCCCCGTCCTCCGTATTGCCCTAAGAGATCTACGAGCTCTATCCTTTCTATAGAGACTCAACCCTTCCATCACAGGGTCTATCCCTGTCCAGATACGCCATCCACAAGCCTCATGACCCAGTTTCCTTCACGACTATTCCATTTCATCCTATCCATTCCCATCACCTTTTTTCTATCCCTCTCTCTCTCTCTATCCTCGATACCCCTTCCACATTCTGGATGGCTCGTCTATCCCTATTCTCCTTTGCCCATCACGGTCATAATTCATTGATCTCATTCTGTTTTTATTGTCAATGTTTAGCTCTACCGCTCTCTTCCCTTCTGTTCCGTCAGGATGGGAAAGGGAAGGGGAGGTATTCCCATCTCCCTAGCGGTCGCGATGGAAGAGGAGACTCGCTCCCCTTCCTCCCTCCCTCCTTCTCGTCCATCATGATGGATGGGTCTCGTAACCTCCTCCTTCTTCTCCTTATCCTCTTCTTCATGATGGGTATGGAGTGGTGCTCCCACCTCCACCTCCTTCTCTTTCCTCCTTCTTCTTCCTCCTCCTCCTCCTCCTCCTCCTTCTTCTCCTCCTCCTCCTCCTCCTCCTCTCCTTCTTCTTCTTCCTCCTCCTCCTCCTCCTCCTCCTCCTCCTTCCTCATGTCCTCCTCCTTCCTCCTTCTCCTCCTCCTCCTTCACCTCATCCTCCTTCCTCCTCCTTCTCCTCCTTCTCCTCCTCCTCCTTCCTCATGATGACGGGAGGGGAGGCGTGCCGTAACACCCCCCCCATCCTTAACCCCCACCAGTATCCGGGTCAGCGTCTGGTTGGGGTCAGGTCACCCCAGGCGAGCCACTGAGCCGAGGATGTTTCTGTCCACGAGGCGTCACACTCCAACACCGCCCGTACTCCTCTCCTCCTCCCTCTCTCTCTTTGGAGGGGTAGCTTCGTCCTCCTTCTTCTCTTTTGGAGGGGTAGCTTCGTCCTCCTTCTTCTCTTTGGAGGGGTAGCTTCGTCCTCCTTCTTCTCTTTGGAGGGGTGCCTTCGCCCTCCTCCCTCTTTTTTGGGGGGGAGGGTGTCTTTGCCCTTCTCTTTGGAAGGGTATCTTCGTTTCCTTTTTCTTTGGGGGGACCCTTTGTCCTCCTTCCCCCTTTTTTGGGGGG
>NC_092279.1:23316684-23336684 GCF_036320965.1 Panulirus ornatus
TTCCTTGTTGTATTTTCATTTGACTTGTATCATAATTCCTTGTTGTATTTTCATGTGACTTGTATCATAATTCCTTGTATTTTCATGTGACTTGTATCATAATTTCTTGTTGTATTTTCATGTGACTTGTATCATAATTCCTTGTTGTATTTTCATGTGACTTGTATCATAATTCCTTGTTGTATTTTCATGTGATTTGTATCATAATTTCTTGTTGTATTTTCATGTGACTTGTATCATAATTCCTTGTTGTATTTTCATGTGACTTGTATCATAATTCCTTGTTGTATTTTCATGTGACTTGTATCATAATTCCTTGTTGTATTTTCATTTGACTTGTATCATAATTCCTTGTTGTATTTTCATGTGACTTGTATCATAATTCCTTGTTGTATTTTCATGTGACTTGTATCATAATTTCTTGTTGTATTTTCATGTGACTTGTATCATAATTCCTTGTTGTATTTTCATTTGACTTGTATCATAATTCCTTGTTGTATTTTCATGTGATTTGTATCATAATTTCTTGTTGTATTTTCATGTGACTTGTATCATAATTCCTTGTTGTATTTTCACGTGACTTGTATCATAATTCCTTGTTGTATTTTCATGTGACTTGTATCATAATTCCTTGTTGTATTTTCATGTGACTTGTATCATAATTCCTCGTTGTATTTTCATGTGACTTGTATCATAATTCCTCGTTGTATTTTCATGTGACTTGTATCATAATTTCTTGTTGTATTTTCATGTGAGTTGTATCATAATTCCTTGTTGTATTTTCATGTGACTTGTATCATAATTCCTTGTTGTATTTTCATGTGACTTGTATCATAATTTCTTCGTATCTCTCAGCATACGGTTGATGAGGTAGTGGGGGTCGGCAAAACCCGGATGCTGCCTTATACCTCATAGAGTTCAGCTGTTCCTTTTGATTCATGATTCGTTAGATTCGTTGGTTTGGTCTCTTGTCTTGCTTCTCCATGTCTTGAGTCCGGCTGGGGGCAGAGTGTATTCACCTAGAGTCCAAAGCTTCTTGTTTAGGTATCATACAATGGCTCTAATAAGCTTTTTGTCTATGTCACTTTATAAGGTGGATTGACCTCAATCAGTTATCCCTGATTAGCTTTTCTCTTTTCTCTTTTCTTTCATCTACTTAATCTCAGTTATTCCTTAATTTTCCTTTTCATTTTTTTCTCTTTCTCTATGCCCGATCTTCGTTCTTTAATCTGCTTGAAGAGTCATCTTCTTTTCTCCTCTCCTCCCTCTTGATTATCATTCGTCTCCTGTTCCCTCCTTTCTCATTACTCATTTCTGATGACTTTAATCACCTGTAATTTTCTCTCTCATTATCTTCCTGTACACTTCTCTGAAATTCATATATTCTCCTTCTCTCCCTCTAATTATCCGAAATAATCTAAATTAGTTCTTTAAGTTCATCATATTTCAAACAACACAGTATAAAGGGTTTTCGACACCCGGTCTCTGGTTCTCGAGGTTTCTCATATTTCCAGCATGACAGAGAACGTTTTCGAGACCATGGTCTCTCGGTTTTAGGTCGCCAATCAAGACTTTTCGAGGTCTATGGTGGTTTAATTAGTTTTTGTATTTTTCTGGAGGAATCACTTCCTACGTTCCTATTTGAATATGTTTTTCTTTGTGCTGTTTACCACCACGTCATTCGATTATGCACACACAGAAGAAATGACTGAAGGTAAACACAACATCAACAAACACACACACGCACATTTTCGAACCCGAAAGATCTTTCTCTCGCGGACCATAAGGTTCTATGAAGACCTCCTTCGCCGGCCCACTGCCTCATTAGCTTCCTTGACTTTATCTATCGTAACTTGGAGGGACGCAAGGCGTCTGTGGCCCCTCACCATCACCGTCATCAGCGGGGGAGGGACGCAAGGCGTCTGTGGCCCCTCACCATCGCCGTCATCAGCGGGGGAGGGACGTAAGGCGTCTGTGGCCCCTCACCATCGCCGTCATGAGCGGGGGAGGGACGCAAGACGTCTGTGGCCCCTCATCAGCGGAGCTTTCATTACCGAGGGGTCTGGAACAAGCAATACTCACTATATTGATATCAAGGTGTTAAGAATAGACTTGTAACTGCTTCTCCTCATTCCATGCCTTTACTTCCCTCTCTTCTGTGCCCCCATTACCCCTCCCTTTCCATCTCTCTATGCTTCAGCCCTCCCTCCGGGTTCCCTCCACCCCCAGGGACAGGCCGGGACTGAGCTAATAGGTTCTCGCTCCTATAATTCAAAGGGCATCGTATATTAGCATAATGTCTGCTGTAAGAGTTGGCGTTGACAGCATCTCCCACCAGCATCTTTATGATAGTTTTCTTGCTGGAACGTCTGCAGCATCTCCTCGTCCCTTCATCTTCATCATTCTTTTTTCATCCTTCCTCTTCCCTCCCTCCTCTTCGCTATTATAGTTCTCCTCTTCTTTGGTTCTTCCCCTTTCCCCAAGCACTCCTTACGTCTTTGGTTCGAAGTTATCAGTATTTAGCATCATCCTTCTTCACTTTTCTTCTCATCCCTTCTTCTTGTCCGCTTCCTTGGACCTCCTTGGTACAAATCTCTTCTCGTAAGCACTTCGTCTCTCTCTCTCTCTCTCTCTCTCTCTCTCTCTCTCTCTCTCTCTCTCTCTCTCTCTCTCTCTCTCTCTAAACCTTCCCGTCTACTTCACAATCCTCCCCAAGAGGTTATCATTTTTTCAGTGTCTTCGAAGTGAGTCTGTGTTCCATTCCGTCTCTCGCTGTTTAAAATATCAGTCTCTTTTTTTTCTTCTTTCCTTTTTTTTTCAGTCCCTTTTTCCCATCTTCCAATTTTCCGAATGTCAGGTCATTATGCGACAGGTCACACATTAGATTTCAGGTCGTATGGGACCCAGGTCACAGGTCTCCCTATTTCCCCAAACATCATTATATTCAAGCAAAGAATATTTCTTAGATTCTCTTTTTCTTTTTTTTTTGAGCTTACTTCGCTCTCGCACATTTTGCTTTGACGAACATCAGACTTGTCAAGGTTAAGACATGATGACCAGGTACGGTCGTCCTCAGGTCACATCGTCTTCACCTCCTCAACACGTCAGCCACGTCCTCCACCTTCCCTTTGGTCCCTCTAGGTCCGACACCACCTTTCCAGTCCCTCTGATCTTCAGTTCCGTAGAGAGTTTTCTTTTACCATCACTCATCTTGCATTTTCCATGGTGAGGTTTTGCTGTTCCTAATTCTACGCCACTTTAGAATCCTTAAAAATCCCTCTAATGATGATCATAAGGTTTCCACTGCATCCATTTCCCATAGTCGCTCGTACCTTGTTTTCTTCTGTTTCTCCTCGTATTTCTGGGGTACTTGTTTAGATTACGGATGGGGACAGTGAAATCCTCTCATTGCCATTATAATTAGACACTGATCCATCGTTCTGTTTCTATCCCACGTTACGCGCATCCTCCTGCCTTCTTTACATTCCTCCCTTGCCTCCGCCTCTTCCTCCCTCCTTCATACAGACGCCTCCTCCTCCTCCTCCTCCTCCCGTCCTGCTCTCCACAGCTCGTGAATTACTGTTGGGATGACAGGGGGCGGTGAGGCCAGGCTACAACTTATTACTTCACTATCCACACTGTCTAAACAACGTGCCTAACCCCCATCCCCATCCCGCGCTAAAGGGTTCTACCATCCACCAGGCGGGGACACAGAAATCTAACACTTACGCACAAGGGTCCGTTAGGGTGGTAACCAAGTGACAGACGGGTTCCCCAGAGCCCTGGTCTTAATACCACAGCGGCCGGGCCCAGTAATCGAAATTTGATAGAAAATCACACAACTGCAATGAATATAAATCTAGCGGAAGACGCCGAGCGAGCAGGGACGGTGATAAAATCATTAGCCGAGCTAAGCAGCGAAGGTGGACGACGGTGGGCTGCCGATGGCGTCGCTGCGAACTGAAAGAAACAAGAAGAGGGTTCCGCACGCCCGCCCGTCCTGGTGGAGCACCGAGAGGGAAGGCCTCATTAATCCCGAGGTGAGGGACTGCAGGCGCGTCAACATGCTGGTAATTACGCAGGAGGTGTCCCGCAATTATACCCATCTGCGCCAGAAACAACAAAGAGAACTCCAGGATGAGGTGTATACCACGCGGGGTCCTCGGCTGCGTCGGGGCCGGTCTCAGAAGCGCTAGGAGGACTGCGCTGCGCATGGAAACGGCCGAATTAGAACGCCCCGCCGAGGAGGAGTTCTCCTCCTCAAGCCGCCCCTACCTACCTCCCTCATCCTTCCTTCCCCTTCCCTCCTGACCTACCTACCTAGCCCCACTCCTCCGTAGCCCCCAGTGTACGCTCTCTCTCTCTCTCTCTCTCTCTCTCTCTCTCTCTCTCTCTCTCTCTCTCTCTCTACCAGTACACTGCTCTCTCTCTCTCTCTCTCTCTCTCTCTCTCTCTCTCTCTCTCTCTCTCTCTCTCTCTCTCTCTCCCTCAGTATATACGCCCCAGCTTGTACTATTTCACCTCCGCCGCCTGTCTTGACGGTTATGGCAGCCATCGGAGCAGCGAGTGTTGGCCAGACTGTCCCTCATTACTGGCGGACGACCGTAACGCTCCCACTCCCACTGCTGCTGCTGCACTACCGCAGCTGATCCAGCTGTACCACTGCCCCACCACCACCACCACCACCACCACCGCAGCTGCCACCACACCGTCACTGATGATCTAGCGGTACCATCAAGTCTGTTTCAGCTGGGCTACCACCACCGCTGCTGCTGCTGCTGCTCCTGTTTCAGCTGTCCCAAAAGTGCTACTGCTGCATCCCCCACACCCGCGCACCGCCAGCTGCACGACCACAGCTGCAGCGGCAAGAGGTCTTCTTATGCCCCTCCGCTGCTTCAAACACACAGCTTCTATAGAACTAGAAATCTCCCGGCAACACAGCAGATGTTTACGTATTTCTTGGAGTTCGCTTGTCTCTCTCGCTCCACCGGTTCTTCATGCTGTCGTAATCTCATTATCTCTTGACTGCTTCTTTGCCTAGACCTCTTATATCTCTTGACTACTTCGTTGTCTCAATCTCTTTACTTAATGAGGTGCTTCGTTCTCTGAATCTCTATATCTCTTAGCTGCTTCGTTGTCTCAATCTCTTTACTTAATGAGGTGCTTCGTTGTATGAATCTCTATATCTCTCAGCTGCTTCGTTGTCTCAATCTCTTTACTTAATGAAGTGCTTCGTTGTTCAAATCTCTATGTCTTTTAGCCGCTTCGTTGTCTCAATCTCTGTGTTATGAGTACTTCGTTGTTCAAATCTCTATGTCTTTTAGCCGCTTCGTTGTCTCAATCTCTGTGTTATGAGTGCTTCGTTGTTCAAATCTCATGGCATCTTTTGTGGGCTCAAATCTCTTTATCTTTTCATTGCTTGACTTAAACTTAACTTCTTCATTGTCTAAGTCTCTTTACCTCTTGATTGCACCATTGTTTAAATCCTGTCACATCCTGACACCATCATTTCATCTAAATCTCTTTATCATTTAAGTACTTAATTCGAAATCTCTAAATTGCTTGCTTCATTCTGAGCAAGTCTGATCTTGTGATGTCTTGACTTCCTTTTTCTTTTAGTTCTGCTTCGCTTTTGCTGTCAGTCTTCTATTTTGTTGTTTTGTGTACGTGTCTGAAATTTCACAGTTAGTAACATCTAATTCTTTGTTGTTTGATACATTCGAAGGCACTTTGATTAATAACACTACATTTTCCTGCAATTATTTAATAATCTTTATAGCATTTCATTATAACATATAGTATCAAATGATTGCTATATTATCTACATATATAATTGTATTTATAAGCTTATTCTTACATCATTTTCGCATAAATGTATATATATATATATATATATATATATATATATATATATATATATATATATATATATATATATATATATATTCTTCTTCCTAGATATCAATATACAAAAATAATGTAGCATACCTTATTAGACGTTTTCTTATATAGTTATAAAAGATAATCGTGTCATAAATTATGACCAGTGCCATCGTGGCATCATATTGTTACAAGACATCTCACTTACCTACCGGCAGTAAATATGTATATATGTGTTTGTCTAACTCGACTGGCTTAAGTAGTCTAATGGACACTGACCTAAACAGGTCATTAGCTTCGTCTGTATTTGACCTAGGTTGAATAACCCTCCAGGCAAATGGCCATCTGGTAGCTAACGATGTTTAAGCTTGTTGGGGCAATTTTGCCACAACAGATATTATCACAGTTGCTGAAATTCCTCTACCTTCAACCTCAAAGAATATGATGTTTTCATTATATTTCAGGATATACTGGTATAATACAGAATATACTGGTACACTCGTACTCCAGGATATACTGGTATAATCCAGAATATACTGGTACAATTGTACTCCAGGATATACTGGTATAATACAGAATATACTGGTACAGTTGTACTCCAGGATATACTGGTATAATACAGGATATACTGGTAAAATTGTACTCCAGGATATACTGGTATAATCCAGAATATACTGGTACAATTGTACTCCAGGATATACTGGTATAATACAGAATATACTGGTACAGTTGTACTTCAGGATGTACTGGTATAATCCAGAATATACTGGTACAGTTGTACTCCAGGATATGCTGGTATGATCCAGAATGTACTGGTACAGTTGTACTTCAGGATATGCTGGTATAATACAGGATATACTGGTACAGTTGTACTCCAGGATATACTGGTATAATACAGAATATACTGGTACAGTTGTACTCCAGGATATGCTGGTATAATCACAACGATACAAAGTTTTTAATATTTTCGCTGTATTTCAGTTTGTACAACGCCGCCAAAAGGAAGTGATTTTATGCAAATAAACGAACCATTTATGGGAAAAATCAATTGGACTGGTTGATCATTACTGGAGGAAGTGTTTATAACATTTCGTCATAATAAATGAAGGTGATACACATGAATAAAAAATGATTATTAGGTATGATAAGCCGCACAGAAAATGTGTTCTGCCCGGCGTTAATTCGTTTTCTAATTTTCTTCTATAGTCTCCCCCTTAACTCCATGTCGAATTTAGAAAACGAAATTTCTTGATGAGAAATATATTCTTAAAGAGTATTGAAGGCAATGTCTTTCTTTACGCCAGTGATACTGATCTTTCATTTAAAATGACATATGAGAAACTGACAAAATTAATCAGAAAATTAATAGCAGCAATCAATAGGAAGTGTGATAAAAAAAACAGAAGAGTAATTTTTCCACATAATATTTCACTTGAAATCTCTATTACTAATCTTAGCAAGGCTCTAGCAGTCCGTTTATATATTACGAAGTACATCAGGACATTGCTCAAGATCCTACACTATTCCTTTTTCTCATGATGCTTCCACCAGATCCCTAGACTAAGACCATAGACGAAAAGGCAGTACTTAGACAAGCCCCCCCCCTCGATAAAGGAGAATGAAAGGAAAACGGGAGATAGACTGAAGCGCTGAAGATCACACCCATGGCAATAATAAACTTGGACTGCGAGAGCATAGAACGGGAGAAAGAAAAACGACAAGACAAGCGTCATCTGTCTGATCATCTGGTGGACACTGGTGAAAGACGTTGACGGGGTCACTCGGAATGAGTTAGTATTCATTCAAGAGGCTGAGGAAGGTTAGGTTACTCTAACTATGGGCTACTCTAACTATAGGTTACTCTAACTATGGGTTACTCTAACTAAAATCTTTCCTCTTTTGTGGTTTTGATTTCATTGAGAAATGAGTCCCCTTTCCCTTCTTTTTTTTACCATATATATATATATATATATATATATATATATATATATATATATATATATATATATATATATATATATATATTAGAACCCTCCTCATATTTTCTTTTAAACCTTCGTAAGACGCGATGCTGCACATGAGGCAACCTATTACCACAGCAGAAAACGGGGTATGGAAGGTTCCTTGTGAAAACGAATCAGTTCTTACCTTCGTAACAAATGTATCGGGGTAAAAAAAAATCTACGACTGGATTTCTTTAAACGTCCCGTTATCTTGTGTTATCTTAAGTCACTGACATTAGGAGATCTGTAAAAAAGAAAAAAAAAGAGAGATAGAAAGGAGATAGCTATATCGACCCTTGTATAGTGAGCATATAGTTCGATTTAAAGAGTCATCTATAGTCAACGTCTATATTCCAACTTATCTACTATCATGTTGGAGGTTATCTACTGATGACAATCTTACGATAATTACTACCATGTCAGTTTAAAAGATTACAACCAAAGTTATATTTGAGTTAATGACAAACTAGACATTGACCTACACCATAGAAGAGGAATGCATCATTGTTGTGGTCACTGAAATGGATGTAATTTCTCACATTGCAGTGAAATTTTTATATTAATCACTGTCTCGCATAATTCACAGTGGGTTTTACCAGGTCCCGCCAGCCAACGAGTGGGTACACAACGAGTGGAAATCCACCTTCGGCGAGGGAGGTTGTACCTTCGTCAGTGGACGAAAAGAAGTATGGTTTCGTCGAGGAAATTTTCAACGTCGAAGGAGTACATCATATCTCTGCTCCTGATTGTAGCGCAGCCTTGGAGCTGTAAGAATCAAATGAAGAGGAAATCCGATGGATATATGATAATAATGATATAGTTCCGAACCTTATTATACACAAACTATATGACCAGCAAGCAATGTTTTCTGATTGCTTCAGTCGTGCCTAAGGGCCAGGATGGTCCAAGCTGCACGGAGTTTGTAGACAATACACAGAGAGCAAGTCTGTAGGGAGGGAGGTGAGTGGCTAATTGTGTGGAGTGGGGTGAATGGCGAGCTGTAGATGACTATGTGGTGAGACAAATGGATGCAATGATAAGTATTACCGCGGGTGAGGTGAGAGAGAGAGAGAGAGAGAGAGAGAGAGAGAGAGAGAGAGAGAGAGAGAGAGAGAGAGAGAGAGAGAGAGAGAGAGAGAGTGTGTGTGTGTGTGTGTGTGTTGAGTTTGTTGGTTTTATATTGCGTAGAACGTTGTGGCGGAGGACGGGATATCACTGTGGCTGAGGATGTCATACAGTGAGAGTGAGCTGGGAATGATGGTTTGCTGAGGAAGGCTGAGTCAACTAGAGGTCTCGACCCTGTGGCTGAGGACAGAGCATATGATGAAGTCTGACGTGGTGGTGGTGGTGGACGCTCCATGCTTTCAAGGGCAACACAAGGTAAAGAATCTATCTATCTATCTATCTATCTATCTATCTATCTATCTATCTATCTATCTATCAATCTATCTATCTATCTACCTATCTATCTATCTATCTATCTATCTATCTATCTATCTATCTATCTATCTATCTATCTATCTATCAATCTATCTATCTATCTATCTGTCTGTCTGTCTGTCTGTCTATCTATCTATCTATCTGTCTGTCTATCTATAAAATTGTTGTAAGGTCTTCGTAGACACAGGGCAAGTGAGTCTGGGCTAAAGGGTCGTACAAAGTTAGTTATTCATCAAACTTGTTTATAAAAATAAATCATAAAGTCTCACCAGAGTTTTCAGTTGTGAATCACCACATCATGTAACTACCTACACCTTCGAAATGCTTCTGAATCACCACAGTGATTTCCTTTTGAGATTCTATTTACAATCACCCCCCCTGCATGATCTGGGGGTTAGACAATCACCCCCACTGTATGATCTGGGGATTAGACAATCACCCCCACTGTATGATCTGGGGATTAGACAATCACCCCCACTGTATGATCTGGGGGTTAGACAATCACCCCCACTGTATGATCTGGGGTTAGACAATCACCCCCACTGCATGATCTGGGGGTTAGACAATCACCCCCACTGTATGATCTGGGGTTAGACAATCACCCCACTGCATGATCTGGGGGTTAGACAACCACCCCCACTGTATGATCTGGGGGTTAGACAACCACCCCCACTGCATGATCTGGGGGTTAGACAATCACCCCCACTGTATGATCTGGGGGTTAGAGAATCACCCCCACTGCATGATCTGGGGGTTAGACAACCACCCCCACTGTATGATCTGGGGTTAGACAATCACCCCACTGCATGATCTGGGGGTTAGACAACCACCCGCACTGTATGATCTGGGGGTTAGACAACCACCCCCACTGCATGATCTGGGGGTTAGACAATCACCCCCACTGTATGATCTGGGGGTTAGACAATCACCCCCACTGCATGATCTGGGGGTTAGACAACCACCCCCACTGTATGATCTGGGGTTAGACAATCACCCCCACTGCATGATCTGGGGTTAGACAATCACCCCCACTGTATGATCTGGGGGTTAGACAACCACCCCCACTGTATGATCTGGGGGTTAGACAATCACCCCCACTGTATGATCTGGGGGTTAGACAACCACCCCCACTGTATGATCTGGGGTTAGACAATCACCCCCACTGCATGATCTGGGGTTAGACAATCACCCCCACTGCATGATCTGGGGGTTAGACAACCACCCCCACTGTATGATCTGGGGTTAGACAATCACCCCCACTGCATGATCTGGGGGTTAGACAATCACCCCCACTGTATGATCTGGGGTTAGACAATCACCCCCACTGCATGATCTGGGGGTTAGACAACCACCCCCACTGTATGATCTGGGGGTTAGACAACCACCCCCACTGTATGATCTGGGGTTAGACAATCACCCCCACTGTATGATCTGGGGTTAGACAATCACCCCCACTGTATGATCTGGGGGTTAGACAATCACCCCCACTGTATGATCTGGGGGTTAGACAATCACCCCCACTGTATGATCTGGGGTTAGACAATCACCCCCACTGTATGATCTGGGGGTTAGACAATCACCCCCACTGTATGATCTGGGGTTAGACAATCACCCCCACTGTATGATCTGGGGTTAGACAATCACCCCCACTGTATGATCTGGGGGTTAGACAACCACCCCCACTGTATGATCTGGGGGTTAGACCATCACCCCACTGTATGATCTGGGGGTTAGACAATCACCCCCACCTTATGATCTGGGGGTTAGACAATCACCCCCACTGTATGATCTGGGGTTAGACAACCACCCCCACTGTATGATCTGGGGGTTAGACCATCACCCCACTGTATGATCTGGGGGTTAGACAACCACCCCCACTGTATGATCTGGGGGTTAGACAATCACCCCCACTGTATGATCTGGGGGTTAGACAATCACCCCCACTGTATGATCTGGGGTTAGACAACCACCCCCACTGTATGATCTGGGGGTTAGACCATCACCCCACTGTATGATCTGGGGGTTAGACAACCACCCCCACTGTATGATCTGGGGGTTAGACAATCACCCCCACCATCTGGGGGTTAGACAATCACCCCACAATATAACCTGGGGGTTAGACAAGTGGAGGCATGAGTTCTTTCTTCATAAATGCGTAATTGTTTGGGCGTTCATATAAATCACCATGCCTTCAAGAACAACCACATGATCATCAGCGCGCAGGCGTAGAAAATATGTGAACGCGCACGTACAAGGAAGCGTTCGTAAAGCGTTCACACACGAACGGAACTCCGTTCGTGTCCGTATATGACGGTGGGTACGTGTGTGTGTGTGTGTGTGTGTGAGCCACTACTACATGACCCTGCTTTTATATATATACCCCAGTGATCTCAGTAGCTCCCTCACTAAATCCACGTCCAGCTCTGGCATGGACCGGGCAAAACAAGTCGAACTCTTCCACGCAAGACTTCACTATAACCCGGGGGTTTATGCCTTTCCCTGTCCAGCGAGACGGGTAAGCTGACGACGGCCCTGTTTGACAGGAGGCAGCTGACAGGTGGGGAGAAGTGGGGGTATAGGTTAGAGGGTGGAGGAGGAGGAGGAGACTTGACAGGGAGGAGATGTTTACGGAGAACCGACCTGGGAGAAGGGAGGGGGTCGAGAGGGAGAGGGAGGTCGTAACTAGATGGAGACGGAAGGGGGTCGTTCGGCAAAGTGTGTGTGTGTGTGTGGGGGTGGGCAGATGACGATGATGACGATGGTGATGGTGGTGGTGGTGATGGTGATGGTGATGGTGATGGTGGTTCCTCGAGGTGAGGGGGAGGGAGGTGGTGGTTGTTAGGGCCCAGAGAGAGAGAGAGAGAGAGAGAGAGAGAGAGAGAGAGAGAGAGAGAGAGAGAGAGAGAGAGAGAGAGAGAGAGAGAGAGGGAGAGATGTGTGGGGAGCTGGTGGGGTCAGAGATCATCGAACTGCTGACGTTCCTGAAGGATGGCGAGCCGTGAAGGAGGGCTGGCGCAGCTGACAAACAGGATATTGACTTAAAGTCAGGAGGTCAAGAGCTGACAGGCTGACTGGCTGTGGGAGAAATAATATGACATGCTGACGAGTAACCCAGAGAAGAAGAAGAGAAGGAAGAAGAAGAGGAGGAAGAAGAGGAAGAAGAAGAGGAGGAAGAAGAGGAGGAGGAGGTAGTGGATTTTCAGGGTCATCCCTTCGGAAGGGTACATTTCCCTCTCTGTAATTTTATGAGGACACGAGATATAGTGAAGGAGGGGATGATGTGTTTACGGTGCGTCTCGACCACGAGCGGTAGGGCAAGACAAAGCGGGAATTAGGTATAGCGTTTGGCTATGTGGCTTACACGGGTATGGGTATGGTGCATCAACGGGAATGGGTGTTGTGGTTGTTTCAGTGGGAAGAGTGATGTTGTTTCATCGGGAATGGGTATGTTTCTCTCGACGAATATGTGTATCTGCTTTCAACGGATATGGGTATGTTTTTCTCAAAGAGAATAGGCATGTTCTCTCATAGGGAATGGGTATGTTGTTTCAATGGAAATGGGTATGTTCTCACAACAGAAATGGGCTTGGTGTTCCAACGGGGATATATATATATATATATATATATATATATATATATATATATATATATATATATATATATATATATATATATATATATATATATATATATAGTATATATATATATATAGTTATGGAAGGGAATCAGAGAAGAATTCAAGCCTAAATACTCTTCTTGTCTTAAAAATTTCCACTTCGAACAGTAGCTCCCATGTTGTGTATTCAACCCCACACAGAAAGCTAGGGTATTCGATCCTCTATATACCACGCCAAAGGATTCGATTCTCCTTACTAAGGAATTCAACTCTTCTTACGAGCCCTATAAGTAGAAGGGAAACGCTACCTTTTATTTCTGAATGCAAATGTAACAGGTTTCTGCTGCCAGTCAAAAAAGGATGGTAGGTAAGGCAAGAGAGACGAAGACACTGTAAACTGTTGGAAAAATAAGAGACGTCTATTAAAATGTGGACCTATCGAGTTAATTAGTCAAAGTGATTCACCAATCTTTTATGAGAACGTTTGTAGGTGCACGTTTCGGCCCTAGTGTGAACGTTTCAGATGTTTATTGCAATGTTTACATGCTAGAGTAAACGTTTGAGACGTTTCATGGCAACGTTTTCTTATCAGAGTAAACGTTTGACGCTGATGGAGATAATTCATATATCAAAGTAAACGTTTGAGAGCATTCACGTCGACGTCTCCCGCCAGTTGTGGACGTTTAAACAGCTGAAAAGCGAACGTTTGAAACGTTTCATGGCAACGATTCTACGGCAGGATAACCATCTCACACACATGGCAGCATGAAACTGAATAGGACAGAGACAGAATAGGCTTCTGTAAGAAAACTACAACAGGGATTTAAGACATAAAAACATTGTCTGGCTGTTGCATAAAGTCAAAATAGAGAAAAAAGGAAGAAGAATGGGACTAGAAAAGGATCCTATGATCATTTTGGTCTCATGACGACTGTGGTAGAGACGAACAGGTGGATGGAACATGATAGGTGGAGAGGATGGGAGAGGAGAAACGTATGGAAGAGAACTAAGACAGTGATGGGATGGGATGGAGGTGTTTTGACGTGGTTGATGATCAGGGATCCACACAGGTCCGTGGTTGAGGATCAGAGACCCACACAGGGCCGTGGTTGAGGATCAGAGACCCACACAGGTCTGTGGTTGAGGATCAAAGACCCACACAGGGCCGTGGTTGAGGATCAGAGACCCACCCACGGCCGTGGTTGAGGATCAAAGACCCACACATGGCCGTGGTTGAGGATCAGAGACCCACACAGGTCCGTGGTTGAGGATCAGAGACCCACACATGGCCGTGGTTGAGGATCAGAGACCCACACATGGCCGTGGTTGAGGATCAGAGACCCACACATGGCCGTGGTTGAGGATCAGAGACCCACACATGGCCGTGGTTGAGGATCAGAGACCCACACAGGGCCGTGGTTGAGGATCAGAGACCCACACATGGCCGTGGTTGAGGATCAGAGACCCACACAGGTCCGTGGTTGAGGATCAAAGACCCACACAGGTCCGTGGTTGAGGATCAGAGACCCACACAGGGCCGTGGTTGAGGATCAGAGACCCACACATGGCCGTGGTTGAGGATCAGAGACCCACACAGGGCCGTGGTTGAGGATCAGAGACCCACACATGGCCGTGGTTGAGGATCAGAGACCCACACAGGGCCGTGGTTGAGGATCAGAGACCCACACATGGCCGTGGTTGAGGATCAGAGACCCACACAGGTCCGTGGTTGAGGATCAAAGACCCACACAGGGCCGTGGTTGAGGATCAGAGACCCACACAGGTCCGTGGTTGAGGATCAGAGACCCACACATGGCCGTGGTTGAGGATCAAAGACCCAGACAGGGCCGTGGTTGAGGATCAGAGACCCACACAGGTCTGTGGTTGAGGATCAAAGACCCACACAGGTCCGTGGTTGAGGACCAGAGACCCACACAGGGCCGTGGTTGAGGATGAGAGACCCACACATGGCCGTGGTTGAGGATCAGAGACCCACAAAGGGCCGTGGTTGAGGATCAGAGACCCACACAGGGCCGTGGTTGAGGATGAGAGACCCACACAGGTCCGTGGTTGGGGGCTTGAATGTACTACGATGACGTGGTTTGAATCATGAGACATCTGATCGTAGTGACGTAATTACACAGAGACATGATCTTGACAGCAAGAAATATGTACACGTGGTTAGAAATACATGTGCACAATCTAGGGCAAATACGTGTGTGTGTGTGTGTGTGTGTGTGTGTGTGTGTGTGTGTGTGTGTGTGTGTGTGTGTGTGTGTGTGTATGTGTGTGTGTGTGTGTGTGTGTGTGTGGATAAATAGGTCATGATTACTTAGCTTAATAAAACCTATGGGTAGAATTGTTGGCTAATAAATCTATAATTAGTCTAATTATAAGTTTGCTTATAATTAGGTTTCTAGATTTCAGAGCCCATAGGTTTCTTCTATCATTAGGTTTCTTTTTGAATCAATTGATTACATTCCTCTTTCACTCCTTTAATCTTGTTTCTGTTTAATTAGGTTTCTAGGCAATCAGGCCGCTTGGAGAACTGGTCAATTGGTCTCTACTTAATTTGGGTCTTAAGAGCACTGGGTCTCTAGATAACTGGTTTGTGGAGATAACAAGATTTCTGAATATAAATCTTTATCTTTTTTTTTTGAAAAAAAATTCATTCGTTCATTGAACTTTCTCAGTCATGAAAGTTCATGGCTCGTTAACAACTCTTCTTTTTTTGTTCTCTAGGGTAAATAAGGGTCAAGTTTTTTGTTTTCTAGGGTAAATAAGGGTTAAGTTTTTTGTTCTCTAGGGTAAATAAGGGTTAATTTTTTTGTTCTCTAGGGTAAATAAGGGTTAAGTTTTTTGTTCTCTAGCGTAAATAAGGGTTAAGTTTTTTGTTCTCTAGGGTTAATAAGGGTTAAGTTTTTTGTTCTCTAGGGTAAATAAAGGTAAGTTTTTTTGTTCTCTAGGGTAAATAAGGGTTATGTTTTTTGTTCTCTAGGGTAAATAAAGGTTAAGTTTTTTGTTCTCTAGGGTAAATAAGGGTTAAGTTTTTTGTTCTCTAGGGTAAATAAGGGTTAAGTTTTTGTTCTCTAGGGTAAATAAGGGTTAAGTTTTTTGTTCTCTAGGGTAAATAAGGGTTAAGTTTTTTGTTCTCTAGGGTAAATAAGGGTTAAGTTTTTTGTTCTCTAGGGTAAATAAGGGTTAAGTTTTTTGTTCTCTAGGGTAAATAAGGGTTAAGATTTTTGTTCTCTAGGGTAAATAAGGGTTAAGTTTTTTGTTCTCTAGGGTAAATAAGGGTCAAGTTTTTTGTTCTCTAGGGTAAATAAGGGTTAAGTTTTTTGTTCTCTAGGGTAAACAAGGGATAAGTTTTTTGTTCTCTAGGGTAAACAAGGGTTAAGTTTCTTGTCCTCTTCTCTTTTATAAAAGGTTCATGGATCGTTAAATACTCTTTCTTTTTTTCTTTTTGTTCTCTAGGGCAAATAAAGGTTAATTTTTTTTCTCCTCTTGTGTTGTATAAAAGTGAATATTTTCCTACCTCAGATAACCCTGGATTCATAATCCCAATCAGAGGATCAATTAAGGACCCGTGCGGGTGCGATGAATGAGATAAGATAGCCAAGAATATAAGAAATACCACTCACGCAGGCAGACTAAAAGAGACCAAAGTATACAAGTTAATTGACAGCAATAACCTGGCCATTTATCTATCTGTCGGTCTACATCTGTGACCAAAATGAATTAACTCCAAAACCACTTCGCGGAATTTTCTTCAAACTTGGTAGAATTCTTTGGTAGGTTTAGAGAGAGAGAGAGCAAAATAGTTAATATATTTCAAAGTGTGGTTCTTGCTTTCAGTCGATATATCATGGTCTGTGCCAGGCATAGATACTGGACGGACCATCACCGAGTGGCGGAGGAGGAGGGTGGTCTGTGAAGGGGAGGTGCATGCAGCAGGGAGGAGGGGAAGGGGTCTTCTTCTTTGGAAGGGGGAGGAAGAGTGCAAGGGATGGGGGTCAGAAATGAGGGAAGTGTCAGTCAGTGTGGCCAGTAACGGGCGAGAACGCTAGCTATGGAAAGACTCGTGTAGAATCGTAGGCACAGAGACAGATCAAGGAAAATGGAAATTTGGGTCAGTGAACAGCGAAATGAGAGGAATGAATATAGAGGGTGAACAAACGAATGGAAAATGAATAAACTGATCTGAGAAGAAGATTAGAATGAGGTAGGTTGATTTCGCTACTG
The DNA here is from genome assembly GCF_036320965.1 of Panulirus ornatus. Lineage (NCBI taxonomy): Eukaryota > Metazoa > Arthropoda > Malacostraca > Decapoda > Palinuridae > Panulirus > Panulirus ornatus. The sequence continues at coordinate 23,333,866 of NC_092279.1, forward strand.
TATTATACATTAAGCACTTTAAGAGAATGAAACAAGAAATGACCACAAGGTGACAAACAGACAGACAGACATTGCCATTCGCCTGGAAAATAGATATAAGAGAGATATAGAGAGTTATAGATGAACATAGAACGATGGATAGATACAGACTATCGCATAGAGATGATTAGACAGGTAGATGAATATATGGGTAGATAGCTAGAACACATAGAAACATAGAGGTGCATAGATAGACAGGCGGGCAAACAGATAGATAGACAGACAGATGTATAGAAGGATAGATAAACAGATAGAAAGATAGATAGATAGACAAATATATATATATATATATATATATATATATATATATATATATATATATATATATATATATATATATATATATATATATACAGAGAGAGAGAGAGAGAGAGAGAGAGAGAGAGAGAGAGAGAGAGAGAGAGAGAGAGAGAGAGAGAGAGAGAGAGAGAGAGAGAGAGAGAGAGAGAGACACGGCGGTCATACATTCCATCATCAGATCCATGCCCTCGACCTGAGCCAGCCGGGCCTTATCTGTCGCTATCTCTGACGAGAAGCGGCGACACCAGCCACGAACACACAGACAGGCAGAGTATAATAGCCTCCACACCTGAACACAGAACAACACTTTACTATGTGAGAGAAAGAATCTCATAAGCTTACGTTGTGTGAGCTGGTCTAATGAGCTGATTTACTAGGAGTTTATTTTGTGTGAGTTGGTTTAATGATCTAGTGTATGGGGTTGATTTGTGTGAGATTGTCTAATGAGTTAGTCTATGAGTTTATTCTATGTGAGTTGGTTTAATGATCTTGTATATAGGCTTAATTTGTGTGAGATTGGCTAATGAGTTAGCTTATGAATTTATTTTGTGTGAGTTGGTTTAATGATCTAGTGTATGGGGTTGATTTGTGTGAGATTGTTTAATGAGTTTGTTTATGAGTATGATTTGTATGAGCTGGTCCAATGAGCCAAACTATGAGCTGGAATTGAGTGAAACACTGCCAAGTCTATGGTAAGTATTTGTCCCATATGAATACAGATTTTGAGTTCAGCCCTCATCAAAAAAGAGAACCTATAATCCTACTTGTGAGTAAGACTCAAAAAAAAAAAAAAGTGCGTTTGAGTTGGGTGTACAAACCAAGGGTCATAATCTATTGGTTATGAGTGAGACCTACTCTCATTTGATAACCTTGTGAGCAATAGTTTTGCTCTAGAATTATGATTCAGGTCTGACAAGCCTTTCTCTGAGCGATGGTTGTGAGTTAGGTCTGATGAACCAGAACAATAGTTTTGAGTCAGCTTTGTGACTTACATCACCAGTTGTGAATCAGCTTTGTGAGTTACATCACCAAATTGTGAGTCAGGTTTGTGACTTACATCACCAAGTTGTGAGTCAGGTTTGTGACTTACATCACCTAATTGTGAGTCAGGTTTGTGACTTACATCACCAGTTGTGAGTCAGGTTTGTGACTTACATCACCAAATTGTGAGTCAGGTCAGTGACTTACATCACCAGTTATGGGTCAGGTTTATGAGCAGCCAGACTCACAAATCCTGTTGGTGAGTGGTGTTCTGAGTCCCACCAGGCGAGGCCAGGCAGCAGACCTGGGTATGATGGTTGCCACGTCATGGCTGATTGACAGCTTCGCTTTGATTTACGGGCCAAGCCAGGGAGGGGGGAGTTGAGGAGGGGGGGGGGATGTTACCTGGGCAAGGATGTGGCGAGGGCTGGGGGAGAGGTGTGGAGAGGGCTGGGGGAGAGGTGTGGTGAGGGCTGGGGTGAGGTGTGGTGAGGGCTGGGGTGAGGTGTGGCGAGTCTGGGGGAGAGGTATGGTGAGGGCTGGGGTGAGGTGTGGAGAGGGCTGGGGGAGAGGTGTGGTGAGGGCTGGGGTGAGGTGTGGCGAGTCTGGGGGAGAGATGTGGTGAGGGCTGGGGTGAGGTGTGGCGTGGCTGGGGGAGAGGTGTGGAGAGGGCTGGGGGAGAGGTGTGGTGAGGCTGGGGGAGAGGTGTGGTGAGGCTGGGGGAGAGGTGTGGAGCGGCTGGGGTTGAGTTGTGGCAAGGCCTGGGGGAGAGGCAGCAAGGCTGGGGTAGAGGAAGCAAGGCTGAAGGAGAGGTGTGGAAAGGTTGAGGGAGGCGGGTAAGTTAAGGTGAAGATGATGCTGATGATGTGGCAACATGATGGGAATGGTATGCCAGCCATGGAGACAATGTGGCAACGTTGGACCAAAGTGTAATAAGACAGACGTAAAGACACCCTTGACATGAGAATGATTACAACAACAGCGACGCTAGAAATGATTACCTTGACGCAATTGCTGACGTCAAAATAACAGCTTTGACGGCACGTGTGCCAAAAAAAGAAACAAAAAGGCTTCGAGTGTTGCGACTGACGTAACGACTACGTCATTGGCAATCCTTAGTCGACGTAAGATTCACGTAAGAGAAGAGGCTGAAACAGCTTCGATACGACGATGATAATGACGAACTGGTGGATACGTGGAGGCACTGTGGATCTCGATACATGTGAATATTATACGCTGGAAGAATCTAACCTAAGCAATGGACTCATCCAAGAAACCAGACTTCCGTCCGGATCTTTCCCTCCTCCTTGCGACACTCACGCAATCCGAAGGCAAGACAGACAACATAGACAAGGAGGAAGGCTCGTGACACCTATGGACCACTGTACCCCTTTCTCAGACACTCCGCCAAGTGACAAAACCTTGCAATACACTGCATGCTACTACTCAGTCAACATCCATATACCTCCCACCATTCAACGAACCCTCCCAGATGCTCT
>NC_092279.1:23341684-23351684 GCF_036320965.1 Panulirus ornatus
TCTTTAAAAAAGAAAACGTCGAGTGGGTTTGCCTTGACAAATCTGTCTCTGTGTGTCTCTCTCTCTCTCTCTCTCTCTCTCTCTCTCTCTCTCTCTCTCTCTCTCTCTCTCTCTCTCTCTCTCTCTCTCTCTGGCACCATCTTCCCCTCCCTTTTGTTTTTTGTTTCTTTTCTTTCCCAATAGGGTTAGATAAATCGCCAGTTGTCTCATAACCGGGCGCTCACTGTCAAGTGAAAAGAGATATTTTGAGAAGGAGAACTTGTTTAAGCTCTCGCTCCCTCTCCAATTGGATATCGAAGCCTGGGTCCTCTCATTTGTAAGTTGAGGACTCTAACGATGGGTAAGAAAGAGGTGGGGGTCCTTATTTCAATACGTTGTCGCCATGTCACATACCATATTTCGCTGAAAATCAGATATTTCTAACGCGCAATTTTCGTATTTCTATCTCAAGTTTGAAAGTGATCTCGAAAGATGACGAACAGATGTATACAGATGTGCTAAACAAGGAGATGGGAAGATCTTTGATGGGAGGTGGAATCCAATGAGAGGCGAAGAAATGGGTACTTTTTTGAAGACCAGATGGGGGATGGGATGATGTATGAGTTGTGGGTAGTATTACGATGGAGAAGATTGAACTGCACATAAGAGTACATACGAAGGATATATAACAGGAAACCTAGTAGTCTATGGCTAGGATAGATAACATGAGACATGATGGTCCAGGACGAGGTTATCTGCTGGAGGGCAGTACATGGGAGTGCATGGGACGGACATATAATTGGAGACATGATGGTCTAAGACGAGGTTATCTGCTGGAGGGCAGTACATGGGGGGTACATAGGAAAGACATATAAGTGGAGACATGATGGTCTAAGACGAGGTTATCTGCTGGAGGACAGTACATGGGGGGTACATAGGAAAGACATATAAGTGGAGACATGATGGTCTAAGACGAGGTTATCTGCTGGAGGACAGTACATGGGGAGTACATAGGAAAGACATATAAGTGGAGACATGATGGTCTAAGACGAGGTTATCTGCTGGAGGACAGTACATGGGGGGTACATAGGAAAGACATATAAGTGGAGACATGATGGTCTAAGACGAGGTTATCTACTGGATGACAGACAGTATCAGCGTCCCAGTGTGGTAGAGACTGGATGATAAAGCATAGGCACCTGTAGAAGGAGGAGGAGGAGGAGGTAAGATGTGCAGGAATTCCACAAGGGGATTGGATAGACAGGGTAATGTAGATGAGAGGGTGAATGACACCTCTCCTCGAGTGTGCTACCTATATGATGAGTTACGGGAAAAAGAGGATTAGGCAACATAGAAGTATGTTAAGTTGATTTTTTCTAATTTTGTGTAAAGAAAAAAATTGGACAGGCGAAATAGAATAGGGTAATCTATGACGAATGAATCACACAATTGACTCTAACAATATATGATACATGGGAATACACTCGTTTGTACGTATGTATATGCCATGTCTTTATGAATGTATATAAACGTTACGTACTTACGTATACATATCCCAACTGTCATGTATACATTCAGGCTCTGTACATAAAAGCAGGCACAGCAAAACCTCATACAAGCAAATAGCAATGTTTAAGACATTCACACACACACACACACACACACACACACACACACACACACACACACACACACACACACACACATCAAACCCAAACACCAAATCCCAGTTCATTCATCATTACTCTCACAGTTCCTGGACGGTCTTAGAACACTGTGAGCTAAACAGAGCAATATTTATGAATGCCTTCATGTGTATGGCGTGTGGGATATCGTCAACTCTTACTGCTCTGCCTCCTATTAGAACATTCAGAGAAATAAAATAAAAAGATTCAGCTTAGAGTGGCCATTAGATTTTTTTTTTCAAGTGTAGGGTGAGATTATGAATGCTAATTAATTCCCATATGTTTGTTACCTGAAGGATGACGTATATGTAATTAAGGAAAAAAAGGCAGGGGTGGGGGTAGATGGGAGTGTGGAGGGAGAGGTTGGTGGAGTCAGGGTGGGTGGCGTAATAGAGGGAGATGAGAGAAAGGGAATGATTAGGAAAAGGAAGGGAGATGAAGGTACATAGGATGAATAGAGAAGAGAAGGCCCTATGGCAAAGGACAAAGGTGCCTGCTAAAGGAGATGATTAACATCCTTGATGTCTAATCTGAATTGACAGAGACAGGATAGTGTAGTGCAAGGCTAACCCACCCTCCACCACACACATACACACTCCACCCCTCCCTCCGGCTCAACAACCACAAGAAAAATAGCAGTGAAGGAACACCATGCAGTATGGAGAGAATATACCAACGTGGAAATTTTATAGGGAAGTGTGAGTGAAAAGCATTTCCTGATCTTGTTTCAAGCACCAGTTACTGCTGGTAAGAAGTTTGAAGTTAATACAGAAAACAAAACAAGACACAACACGACAAAAACAAGAACAACATACATTTCATACTCTCTTTTTTTTGAACAGGTTTATCTATTGATGTCTATCATTAATATATTCATCTAGCCAACATCTAATCGTAGGATATTCTGGTGTTTTAGATTAATATCGAACAAAAAAAGGACTATTTCATCTATGCTTTTATTACATCTCGTTCCTTATCACTTTAATACTTCTATTACTGGTCTCTGTATCACTGCTTAACATGAAAAATTTCTCTTGAGTTGTCCTGCTAAACTTACTTAAGATTATATAAAAAGACTTTTAATAGACCTCTTCGTAATCTGCGTCTCGTAAGAGCCAAAGATTTAAGGTCTCTTGAATCTTTCCTCACAAGGTTTATGTCTTGAACCGTAGAATGATTGGCCTTTGTTGCTCTTCTTTGTATTCGTTCGGTGTTTCTTCGTTGCTGATAATGTTCGCTGAGTGGGAGCGATCATCGTATCCCCAGTGAAGTCAGGAGTGCATCTACTTACTTTCTTACTTACTTACTTACTTACTTACTTACTTACTTACTTTGTTACTTACTTACTTACTTACTTTTTTTTTGCCAAAGGGTAGGGCTAGAGCGGAGTGCTCACCACAGGAAAGAGCCGCGTGAGTGAGGTGTCGTCAATTGTTAAGAGTGCGCTGGAGAGGTTGTATGTTTGTGGACTGAAAGCCATCAGAGATGGAGGGGGAATGGAGGAAGGTGAGGGGTAAGAGGCTGTGGGAGAGGAGGAGGAGGAGGAGGAGGAAGAGGGGAAGGAGGGGAGAATGTAGAAGACGGAGGGACAGATAGAGGAAAGGAAAAATGAGTGGAAGAAAGAGATGTCTGGTGGGAAGTGTCTCCATTTTCACTGATCCACTTCGTGCCCTGAAACCACCACCACCTCCCCTTCAGCGGCATGTACTTCGAGGGTGAGGGTGGGTGTGTCCACCTCCGCTGAGTGGTGTGATGTCTGCCATGGACGTCCTCAAAGCTCCGTCGAGCTCAAGGGATGAGTCGCACGTTCCTCTCAAGCTCCAGTGAGTCCAAGATGAGTAACTTGGTGGATAACCCCCCTGAGTCCGTGTAGATGTGATGAGTAACCTCGATGTTAATGAATCAATTGGTAATTAGGTAATGACTTGATAAACGCATCGTTGGGGCACGTGCCCCTGGGCGCCTTGCCACGTGCTCTGGCCGGCCCCGGGCGCACCCCCCCGTGTCGCGTGCCCCCCGGGCCGACATGCCACGTGCCCTGGGAGGTCCCTCACCCCCCCGTGTCGCGTGCCCCCGGGCCCCCGTGCCACTCTCCCAGGGTGGAGGACTTATCACGTTACGTCGGTCAAAAGATCAACTCCCGATCTAGTTTTCTGTCTGTCTGTCTGTCTGTCTGTCTGTCTGTCTGTCTGTCTCTCTGTCTGTCTTCGTGGCAGCCCGTCTGTCTGTCTGCCTGTCTGTCTTCGTGGCAGCCCGTCTGTCTGTCTGCTTGTCTGTCTTCGTGGCAGCCCGTCTGTCTGTCTGCCTGTCTGTCTTCGTGGCAGCGCGTCAGCCTGTCTGTCTGTCTGCCTGTCTGTCTTCGTGGCAGCGCGTCAGCCTGTCTGTCTGCCTATCTCTTTGTAAGTCGGTTGGTTTGTTTGTCTGTGCCTTTGCCTGTCAATCTATCTATCTATCTATCCATCTATGTCTCGTGCACAGAGATAGTGCCGGAGTGACTTGATGAGAGAGAGAGAGAGAGAGAGAGAGAGAGAGAGAGAGAGAGAGAGAGAGAGAGAGAGAGAGAGAGAGAGAGAGAGAGAGAGAGAGAGAGAGAGAGAGCTATGCGCAGTTTTCCTTCTCTTATCAACTTGAGAACGTCAAGGGAGAAAAAAAAGAAAGAAGAAAAAACCAGGAGCGTTGGCCAGGGTCTGCCCGACACACACACACACACACACACACGACGCATTCTAAACCATCCTATCTGAAGAGGAGCTAATCAATGAAACTCACGAAGCTATCAAAGCTATATACCAGGACTGAGAGGATAGCTATACCCCTGGCAAGAATCTATACCATGATCCGATACATCATAACGAGTTAGTGGATCGTCTCAACCAACCCCTCCTCCCTTTTCTCGACTAGGTTAGCGGGGTTTGAACACCGGGTCACGAACCCTGTGCATCACCCACCGACAGACGAATGAGGAGGGAGAGAAGAGAGAGAAGGAAAAAAAGAAAAATAAAAACCAGTTAACCTTCACAGTTTCCTCAGCAATCTTGAAGAAATTTCATTACCCTAAAGATGGGGAGCATTACCCTAGTGTGTGTGTGTGTGTGTGTGTGTGTGTGTGTGTGTGTGTGTTGTGTGTGTGTGTGTGTGTGTGTGTGTGTGTGTGTGTGTGTGTGTCTTGTGTGTGTGTGTGTGTGTGTGTGTGTGTGTGTGTGTGTGTGTGTGTGTGTGTGTGTGTGTCTTGTGTGTGTGTGTGTCTTGTGTGTGTGTGTGTGTGTGTGTGTGTGTGTGTGTGTGTGTGTGTGTGTGTGTGTGTGTGTCTTGTGTGTGTGTGTATGTGTGTGTCTTGTGTGTGTGTGTGTGTGTGTGTGTGTCTTGTGTGTGTGTGTGTGTGTGTGTCTTGTGTGTGTGTGTGTGTGTGTGTGTGTGTCTTGTGTGTGTGTCTTGTGTGTGTGTGTGTGTGTGTGTGTGTGTGTGTCTTGTGTGTGTGTGTGTGTGTGTGTGTGTGTCACTTACGACCATCTCTACTTGTGGTCGAAATGCATCCGGGGGATTGAGTCGTACATGATTCGGTGAATATATATATATATATATATATATATATATATATATATATATATATATATATATATATATATATATATATATATATATATATACATTTGTATTCATGATTGGTTTTATTGTCATAATCTCTTGGATTTATGGTGTAGTGTTGAGGCGACAGATTATCACTGTTGTGTTGACAGATTATCACTGTTGTGGTGATAGATTATCACTGTTATGGTGATAGATTATCACCGATGATGGTAAGTAGGTGGAGGCTCCAGGATGTGAACACCACACGTCTGTCAGTGTCATCCGTCAATGCCCTTAATCCAGTGAAAAAATTTTCTTTTTTTTTCTCCTCTTACGCCACTGAAAATAACCTCTTCGATCTTTCGTTCCATTCGAACTTCTTTTAAACTATCCTTATTCGTAGACTACTTAGGTGTCGCTATTTCATACGATGCGGGAAAGATTACTCAATCCTTCGATTATGATTACTAAGGGTTCGATTTAGATAGATAATCACAAGTTCAGACGACGAATGAGAAAGTGAAGAAGTTGCCTGGTATAGCATTCCACATAGGACCTCATTCGTCTCCATTCTTACCTTCAACTTTCTCCCCTCATTCAATTTCCTATAGACCTCCCTTCATCCACCCCCTCCTCTATGGGAGGTGGTGGTAGAAACTTAACCAAGTACAACCCCTCCTCCCTCACCCTCCTCCCTCACCCTCCTCCGCCTCGAACACATCCTCCTAATCATTGTAATGGGTTGCTTGGCCCCTGGCGGACCCCACCATAGGGCCACAGCAGTGGTGGAGTAATATGACAGCGGGAGATCTGCAGGTGACATGACCTGGTTGAGGAGGAGGAGGAGGAGGAGGAGGAGGAGGAGGAGAGAGGGCTCTGTATCATCTGGGTCAGGTAGCTGGAAATCCTACAACAAGGTAATGGACATTATCGACTTAATGGATCTATTTGCTAAGAGCGTTGCAAGTGATTCGGTTGTGAGAAGAGTTCCCTTTAAACACACACACACACACACACACACACACACACACACACACACACACACACGCACACACACGCGCGCGCGCGAGCGCGTGCAATGAGTTTAGCTTTCTTCCACGGACGATTTAAGTTCCATAGATGTTCTCGACCAAGCACTGGCTCGTCAGGGTCCTTAGGCTTATTATTTAGCGTAGCGCATGATCTCTGTGGATCACACCTTTGCTGACTTCCTCATACTCAAGCTTTCGAACTAGTCGACCATAACACAGTCGTCAGAACCATCACCTCTGGGCTACTACTACGAAGTCGTATGCCATAGCTTGAAGGCTCTTCCTTTGTGAGTTCGGTCAGGCTATACACTTCCGAAGAGGCCAACATCTTCGCCTCCCAGTCCACTCACCTGTGGCGTCTCACAAGACACAGAGATGGGAGACAACTATAACTTTTCATCCTTATCACTGACACCCTGGTAACCTTAACTACTTGGTACGTCGATGACTCTACTACTGGTATTAGCTACGAGAACAGCTCTCCTGACTAACTCGTACTCCAGAAAATCCTTTGACCAAACCCTCCAGAAATGGACGTCTGCCAACGAAGCCCAGGACGTGGTCACACACCTCAGCCATGGTTTCGGAATCTCTTGTTCTCATCTGTCTCATTAGGCCCAACCCTCCTCCTCCAGGCTGTTAAATCCATCAAACTTCTCAGTGTCACTCTGGACGATGAACTAAGCTGGTGGGAACATGTCATTATCATCCATTAGATCCTCCAGCGAACGCCTCTGCATTCTTCGTAAACTCAGGACACTTTTGGACTCGCTGTACCTGAACTCAAGACCAACTACACAACTTTTACTCCTAGGAAAATTCACCTGCGATTTCCCCCGCCTGGCCTTCATCCCCTGTCTACCATACAACAGGAGCTACTGTGAAAATAGATGTAATAAAAAGGTATTTCAAGAGATACCTTTGCATTCTCTCACATCACCGATCAAAACTCAGGGCACTGGTTCTTCCCAGCTCTCCACAGTCATCACTAGACTTAAGGCAACAGTTCAGGAAGAAGTAAATGTACCATTCTCATCATCGTCACCTCTTGCCACCGGAGATCCCTTGTCCCCGAGTTGCAGTTCGAAACTATATAAGAACACAGAGCAACCTTGAAATTGTCCAAACCGTCGCGAGAACGACTCCATTCCAGCCACCGTCAGCATCACCAACAATCGATGGACAGCTACATTAACATCAGTTTAAAAGACTTTCAGTTTACTACCTCTACTCAAAGTCCCACAAAAAATGCATTCTCTCAGTAGATTTTTAACCTTTGGCTGCAGGTAATACAGCATATTATTATTCATTACTCTGCAAGTGAAGAATCACATCTGGTTAGCCTGTATCAGTGGAATGCATTCTTGTCAAACAACTTCTAACTCTAAGGAACTCTACATATATATATATATATATATATATATATATATATATATATATATATATATATATATATATATATATATATATATATATATATATATATATATATATACCAGGATTGTAAGGTAAGGTGTGTGTGTGTGTGTGTGTGTGTGTGTGTGTGTGTGTGTGTGTGTGTGTGTGTGTGTGTAAGACATGCAGACTGCAGTTCGTTATTGCTCTGATCCCTCCGAGCTGGGTAGAAAATGGCCTCGTCCATCGGAGGCTAAAACTGAACTAAAGAATGTCGACTTTGGTAGACAACACCAAGTTCTCGAGCCATTTTTCTTCGACGTGCCTTACTTCATACCATACCCCTCACACCCACATTGCTCTCCACTCCTCAAGGCACCAACGACCAAGCTGCTTCAAGCACACAACCTCCTTATCTTATAGAGCCAACCTAGCAAGATCTTACGCTCGCCCTGAAGACAAAAAAAAGAAAAAAAAATCTTCTTACCTTTACGCCCACACCGCTCGCACGCCGGCACCAGAGAGAGAGAGAGAGAGAGAGAGAGAGAGTGAGAGAGAGAGAGAGAGAGAGAGAGAGATGTTGAGAAAGAGATGTTGAGAGAGAGAGAGAGAGAGAGAGAGAGAGAGAGAGAGAGAGAGAGAGAGAGAGAGAGAGAGAGACGGGCGGGCGGGCGGTGCAGCGGCGTTCCCCCCTCCCTTCTCTGACTCTTGGTGATGTATCGGCCGCTGTAAGAAATCTGATTTATGCAAATTACATCAAACTGGCCGTGGAAGACTGTACTTGTATTGTGGGGTGAGGAAGCACCAGGGGTGAGGAGACTCTTCACAGTGAAATGAGCCACGTTCAAAGGGCAACTTTAGCGGGGAAAAATTTTTTTTTGCGGGTCCACGCTGTAAACTGAAAGTGTGTGGTTGAAACTAAGGGTAATATTCTAAGGTAACCTAATGGATACTTAATGTAATCCAAGGCTCCTTCCCCTTTAGAAGACTTTGAGGTATCCCCGATGTACTAAGGGCTCTTTGGTCAAAGGCCAATAGATTGATAGAAGATTCCCCACATAAAACAAGGCCTTCGAGAATAGGTCAAGGGCATGGAGGATGATAAACCACGGTACTCTGGTTAAACCAAGAGTGTCCGAGATAAACCAATGGTTCCCTTACATATACAGTAGTGTCCTTGTGTGTGGGATGCATGGATGAATGGATTCTAAACCAGGTGTCCTCAGGATAAACCATGGGTCTGAAGATAAACCCTAGTCTCTTAGGTTTATATATGTTCCTTGATACAAATCACCTCTCCAGGGGATAAACCGAGTCTCATGGAACCCCAGATAAACCGAGTGTCTAGAGACCCCCCCCCCAGATAAACCGAAATATCTGGGGACCCCAGATAAACCAAGGCCCTTCAGGGCAACAGATAAACAACAAATCAAGAAGAGATAAATAAAAACCAAATCTTACAGGAGACGTTTCAAATAAACATGAAATCAATTGAACAACAAATAAACATGAAATCTATTGAACTACAAATAAACATAAAATCTATTGAACTACAAATAACTACATGAGTGTTCATGACATCCCACCTCCCCTCTCATCCCCCCAGAGAAGGCAAAGAGACCCTCAGTAACCCCACAATAAACCACGAGTGGTGTGATCTAAAGGATTATAAAGATATATCTCTCTCATATTTACATCGAGTCCCCCCAACCACATCATATGCAACTGAGCCGCTAATATTATTGCGTGCTCGCCTACTTTGTCATAAGAATGATGAATGACTGCATCCGAAGTCAAGAAGGCCATGTTCAAGGTGGATAATATGAGCTACGGGTGTGTGTGTGTGTGTACAGAGTCGAGTGATTGTAGATACAATAGAGTTGCTTGTCAAAGGGTTCGACTATTGTGGGTCGAAGCTGCTTCGCTGAACAGCATTTTCGAACCATCAGAAACGAAATGGAACGATTGATCTCCGATTTTTTTTTTTTTTTTTTTTTTTTTTTAGTGCTAACGTGTATGGAATTAAGTCGTCAACATGGGGTTGTGATGCGGTTATTTTTGGAAATATCGCAGTGCATTAGAACGCGATAGATCTCAATGTTTCGATAGAGATGTAAGAAAATCGAATCAGTTTGCCTGTGCGTCTTAAAGGCTCGTGTGTGTGTGTGTGTGTGTGTGTGTGTGTGTGTGTGTGTGTGTGTTTCATAGCGGCTGGTGAGGGCGATCTGTTCCTATTAGGGGAGAGAGAGAGAGAGAGAGAGAGAGAGAGAGAGAGAGAGAGAGAGAGAGAGAGAGAGAGAGAGAGAGAGAGAGAGAGAAGCGTCACATGTACCCAGCAGGGAG